>NW_012130074.1:6729480-6763595 GCF_000143395.1 Atta cephalotes
GAGAGAGAGAGAGAATCATATAAATATACTTATATAGATAGTATATTTCTGCGATACCTGCCTCGTCCGTCTGTCGTCCTTAAGCCGCCACTTCCTGACTTTGCACTTAAATCGCGGAAAGAAGGATTTTCTCACGTTATATCGTACCTTCATGTCTCTCATAATGTGGGTTTCTTGGAAGAAAATACCGAGAATCGTGAGCAAGATCTACAAGTGCGGACACGTTGGCAAAAGGTTTTATTACACACTTTTATATACGCGATTGCAGCTGTACATTTCCTTCGTAACTCATATTTATCAACCCTATATCTCTACCCCCTTTTTTCTTTTTAATATTCCCGTAAGTCATACATATATCGTAAGTCGCAAACCACCTGGTTGGAATTCTAGAAGAAAAAGACCGTGACCCTTTGGAGAGGGCACCCCCGACGATTGCATTCTAACAGTACCATGGCAAATTGCGTTGATTGCAAAGCACAAGCGTTCGCGTGGCGTCTAAAAATAATGTACGCCGCATAGCTTATGAATGATTAACTGCGCGAATGTCAAGAAACTTCGAAAGCCGCCTGATGACGAGTAAACATGCGGTGCAGCGATGGTTAAAATTTTATTCGAAGTCGTCGACCCTTTCTAGTCGCATCAAGCCACATTTGATATTTTCCAAGTCATCGTCGCAAGCGCGCAAATTTCTCCCCCTCCCCCCCCGCCATCTACTCATGTCAATTAACTCCGTCGTCGAGTTCGCGGACCTTCCGCCATTCTTGCCGTCCGCGAAGATTGACATTTATTTGCAACCACGAATAAACGCACATAAACGCTCCCGTGGCTGTCTATTTCAGATCGTTTTTCGTCCGCGTCCTTCTCGTCGCTTCTTGGCGTCGCCTTTCATCTTCCGAGTTTATCTCGTCTCTTTGCGCGACTCATTCAATATCCACTGTTTTTAATCCATCGATTAAACGAGGTAATAACTTCGCGATTCCTGCTCCATCGCGCTATAAATGTGTGGAAACGCGGAATCTCAGCAGAATCACTGCTCATCGCAATTTATCTTATAATTAGCGCGAAACGTGACGTTGATCATTCTCCTTTAATGGTTTCTCATCACACATTTTATAGCACATTTACAGCTGTGGAAAAGACCGTATTATTTACGAAGACGTGCGAAATACGATCAACGTGCAAAAACGTTTGAGCCATCAGTTGTAACCGTCCGTAATGCAAACAGCAAAAGAAAAAAAACCGTGATACTGTCTATCGCGATTGGAAAATGGAATTTTCTCACATACGTATAGATCTTGTAACGACTTCATTCGGTCTGTTTGCTCGGAAGAGAGCCAAAAAGGAAGAAGTCACGCATGACGATCGTTCGAATCGCGCGTTTCCCTTTCCCTCGATCCTAGATAATGAACATCTTCCCTCGAGTCTTTTGTTGGGCCGTTGCCTCCTGAAACTCTCGCGTTTCTCTTCCGCGCATTCTCATTTATTCTCCCGTTCCTTCTCCTTATTGTCTCGCGTTACACACCCGGACTGGACCACCGTGCACAGAATGGCACAGAACAGTGCAGGATTCAATATTTACGGAGCTTCCGAGTGTGGACCCATTCCACCTCGTTCACTCGCATTCTACGCTCCCCGCTTCCCGTAGGAATTCTCTCCCGTTTATTGTTGTTCGCCGTGCGCGTAATATTGACCCTCGTGCAAATTATATCGTACTTTTCCACATCCAGTCGATACATCCCACTTCCGGTCGCGCTTTGTCCGATGCGCGACAGCTGTCATGGTCGATCGTATCGCATTCATTCGGTAACGTTTTGAAATCTTCCTCGTTTATTCACATCGCTCGCTCGTGATCTGAAATTTTCGCGCGGACACGCCAACGAAGGTATAATATCGTGTAGCGCTTTCTACGGACGGAAGCGTAATATTACCTCATTTATAAAACAGGATCCCTCGCGCCTCACCATGGAAACAAGATGCATTTAGTCTGTATCTCCTGAGGTTGTAATTATTTCGTACTTAAGCTTTAACTGTGTCTCTGTCACTTATTTTATAATTTACACCAATTATGTTCTCTTTCGAGAAAAAGAAGAAGATATCATTCTGCGCGCAAATAATACTGAAGAATACAAGAAAATCTAACGACAAATATGTACACAAAATGGAGAATAATTTTTATAAACAATATTAAACAACGTATCCTTTTAAGATTATGATGTGAATACGTAACAAATAGGAAATTGAGGTCCAAACTGGATCTTTATTACTTAAATGGCTGTTTTCTCTTTTTTTTCATATCTGTGAGATTCCTAATCCGCAACAATTATTCAAATACGCGAGACAAATTTTTTTTCTCAAACGATTACTTAAATCGCTCTATATTCCTCCGTTTATGCTTAGGCTTTACACAAGGCAGGAATAAAGGCATACAGATTAGTTTAGATCCCCTCTTGATTAAATCTTTTCACCGCTTATTTATGATATCATCACCCTACACTGTTAAAGCTATAAGACTCGTAATTGAAACGACATATCACGCGTTTTAGTCTTTACTGCTGCTATTTCAATTTCTGTCTGCTCGCCGACACTCTCGCGACTCGAGGTACCAAATTGTCTTCACAGAAAACTCCAGCCATGTCTATCGCAAAAAAAAAAATAATAGACGGGATTCCAAATTATTCTCAACATCATTCTCATCGTTCCTGCCTCTCATTCCTTCCTAAGGTTTCTTCCTCTCAAACGTTATTTTCGATGCTCGTTCATTTCCTCTCCGCGAGTTCGCGCTCGCGACAGCCGAGTGACTACACTCGGTCCGTTCATAATAATTAGCAACGCCAACGAAAATAGAATTCTCGGTGACTGCGACCGATGTGGTGTGTCAGGATAACGCCATGCTGGTCGACTCGCACGCGAAGCGACATTACGACGCCATAATTCTGCGATACCGTCCGGTGTTACGGGCCGCGAATATTCTGACAGGACGCATTAATAACGCTTTGACTTCGAGGTTTCCTGTGATGGAATACAAATATCAGGATTGTTACAAAATTGGAAATCAGAGAAATATTAGGGAAAAGTTAGAGAATTTTGCAATATTTTATGAAAAATTAAAATTTTTGTTGGCTCTTTAAATGCAAGCAGTGTCAGCAACATTAATAATAATTTACATTGCTTTGAATTGCTCTTTCAACAAAATATTCGACGGTCTCCAAATCAAGATGAAAATATAAAAACAAATTTAATATTATTGAATTTTAATATTATTGAAAGCAGGGAAAATCGTGAAATATTTTGTCTGGAAAAGATTAGGGAAAAGTCGTGAAAGTTTTAGAATGAGGAATTTGTGGCAATTCTGTATATGTGATGCATAGTACAATACATCGAATGCGCCAGTGTGAGGGTGCATTTATTCGCGAGGCTCATATGAATCGTTTAATAACGGATAATAGTCCAATAAGCGAAACTTTTCTAGTGCCTGTTTCGCAATAATCCACGAATAATAGCGGATTTCTCTTTTCTATCCTTCAATACGAAAATCGGCGGGACGAATTTCGAGCCATATTTTGTAGGTACACCGACAAAAAGGGGGAGAAACGGAAGCTTCTCGAAAAGTCAACAGTTAAACGTCAATGAGGAAAGCGAAAATTTATAATCGCGTATTATTTGATCGCCTATTATTTATAACGAGACAAAGCGCAGTCTCGCATATCAAATAAACAATGTCAATTAATCGCGTACCATTTACATTCATTACGCACGTCATATGTTGCGAAGCGTACGATTGCTTTATTGACCGTCAGGGAGAGAGTCTCATAGCGCGATAAATAATTTCTTGTAATATCGCATTCAGCGACGTTGCTAGCACAACGATCATAACGTAAACAATAGCGAAATATCAACCGGACTATTACAATCAATTTCATTCATGATCTTTTGTGCCTGCGGCTTCTCTGGTTTACACGTGCGTACTAACCGAATGTTTAACTGAAATCTACAACCGTACTTCTTCATATTCTTAACCCTCTTATATTAATCCTAGCACACATTTATTTTTTTGCACGCTTGATACACACACTGGGGTCCCTAGGACCCTATCCATATTTATGTGTACGTAGCTTCCATAAAAATGAATATATTTCAATTAATTTTTTTTCCATGGAGAATTGATTAACCTTTAGACAGTCGGCATTTTTTCATTAAAATAGTGACTCTTTTTTCAAAACTTTTACTGTATAAGTAACATTCACATGGCGCAAAATTTTGAAAATTGTGCAGAGTCACAAAAGTAGCTTTTCCGGCCGGGAACATACGATCAAATATAAAAAATGTTTATTTTCTCAAAAATAGTGTGTTTTGATTGTATCGCTGATTCCAATTCTGAGCATAGATTTATAAAATTTTGAGCTCTAAGTATTAGACAATATTGACAACATCAATATTAATATAAATTATATAAATTAACGATTATAGACTTATGCAGAGAACTTTCCTTTAACATTACTCAGAGTTAATGATGTAGAAAATTTATAACTCCTTTTTGATTTTTCTTTTTTGTTTGGTTTTTAAATTTATTTTTTGTATTTTTATTTTTTGTTTTATAATTTTATAATTTTTTTATGTATTTTTATATATTTTTCAATACTTATGTTTTTTTATATATTTTGAGTATGTATATAATTATTTAATATAATATTAGTATTGAAAATACTATCAAAAATGATGATTAAACCACACAAAAGTGGCTTTCTCAGCTGTCTAAAGAGTAAGGAACAAGCCCATAATGTGTAAAAGTTGATAAAATTAAAAAACTTCAATTTATAGGTTTAAAGAAAAAGAAAAATTTAGAAACGCGAAAAAATTTCAATTTAGAAAGATGCGCTGAGATTAAGTATATGCAGCTAGGATTAAGATGAAATTTCGAAAAAGTAGAGAGATTGAATCCAACCCAATTGTTTTGATCATCTAATCAATATAATAAATGGATAAAAAGAAATAAATAATATATATTATAAAACTTCTTTCTCTGTTAAACAGTGCATGCTCTGTAAAATAAACGAAGCCAAGTCGCATTCGATCTCCCTTAAGAGGGATAATTTTATTTTAATTGTCATCATCGTCATATTATCTTAAAAATTCTCGAGAACGTAAATAAGTATGCTATCTTGGAATTCCAAGTAAACATTTTTCATTTTCTTGAAAGAATTTTCTGTTTATACATCTTGCATTTAAGTTTTTCTGTTAATTTCTACTTTCAGAGCGACGTTAGGCCGCATATGTATGAAGCTGGTGATCGTGATGGGTGTTACTTGGGTGGCCGACGTGGTCTCATGGGCTGTCGGCGGACCGCAATACATCTGGTACTTCACCGATCTAATAAACGCCTTCCAGGGAGTACTGATTTTTGCAGCGGTTGGCTGCCAGCCGCAAGTTCGAGCCGCACTGAAGAGATTCGTCAGCAGGAACCCGCAAACTAACGCCGGGAGACAGGGTAACGGTCACAGCACAACCAGCCATGGGATGCCTAGCATGGGTGACAGCGTAACGCAAAATCCGAGCACTAAAACTGCACCGTTGGAAACCATCTGCTAGAATGGTTCTCCCTCCGAGTCGATCTTTCACTTAAAAGTCTCTCATCAGTGATTGTTGGTGAAAATCATCGAATACATTTGGCATTGGTCGGCCGATAAGCGCGATGAGAGCAATCCGATTTGAATCCGTGATTGAACCTATCGAGAGATCGTCTCGCGGCTGCAATTCGTTGTTCAGAGAAGTTTTCATCGCGGAAAATTTATACGGAGAGTTACATGGAGAACGAAATGATTGTAATGGGGTCCCATGAATGGTCTCCGTTCACCAGGAAATCAGCGATTGCACTTTGCGCCGACGACTCGTCTGCAGTAAACGGTACTGCGTCTCTTCCGCTGTATTTCTTCTTCGTGAGCAAATTGATAAGCTTTGCGCACAATGTAACTCTGTACATTGGTACAAACCGAAGCGTCTATATATAATAACGTCGGACTAATCGATTAGGATATTTCCGCGATTATAGGATCAATTGGACAAGAAGTTTTCTGTTGTTGACCTGTTAAAAGGTCGAGAAACTTTTGCTGTTTTCTTATTGACATTTCCCAAATAATATGCGAGTACAAGAGAGGCCCGGGAAATGTCTAAAGAATATTCGAAAGTGTTTAAGACGCCTTTCAGACGTATTTTAGGTATGTTTTGTACTTTCTCGCTGTTTGAGTTCTCGCGAAACGCGATAGCGTAATTTCGTGCGGAAGAGAATTATTTACGCTTTGTCCTATCTGGTCGTAAAATGGCGCACGAAAATGCGGATTTCTATTCGTAGAAAGAAAAAGAGAAAGAGAATGTACAACAAAGAAACGAATGACACAGCGTATAAATGCGTGTATAAGGTAAGTCACGTAAGACTTGATTTTCCTGTCGCGAACTATTCGACGGTGCAGTCGTTAATTTACATCGTCTCGCAACATCTGTCGAGCGAAATACACTTGGAAAATCAACAGCGCGTATACGATTATCTGAAATCTCGATAGTAACTTCCGGACCGTCTCGTTCGAGCGGGTGCTGATCGCCAACAATCCATCAGATTGCACGAAGCAGGTGGCAAACACACTTCGTTCTAATCATTGGATTTGAAAACTGAATACACTTGCACCGACGAAGATAGATCGTGAAATTTCGCTGACGAAAGAACGGGAACGCTAATTGTCCATTCCTGTTTTGGTTCTGCCGGACTTACCACCACGCGATCCATCTTCTCTGACATAAGCTATTACTCACCGTACGCAATTAACAGAAACTCTTTGCTACGATATCTCGTCGATCTCATTTTAGAGCATTTTCGTGTATATGTTTCTTTTTTTTATTCCCATATAGCGTACGTAATATCGAGAAAATCGCACTCACGAAATCGCACGAGAAAGATATGATACTTCGAATTTATTCCGAATCATCCGTCAGAGATTTTGAATCGCGATATTTTAGCTCGAGTTTAATGCTTTCGCACTCGAGGCACTCTAGACGACGAGACATTGTACAGATGTCTGTATATATATTCAACGTATCTATCACGAGCACGACACGAGAAGAAGTGCAGAACATTCGAGGCGACGGGTGTTAATCCGAGCAACACAAATGTTTAAAAGGCACTCGTCTATTTCGATCTTTTCTGATGTCTTTTAATTGCGAGTTCCTCAGACAATTACTGTTTTTTATGTACCGTGAATATTCATCACTAAATATAACGGGCGTGTGTTCGGTACAAACACTTCATCGCTGCCTAAATACGATCCGAAGGCTATTTAAAAATTTTTTAAATTTGTATCTGTCTAAAAAGGGTGTTCAGAATTTACCCTCGCTTGACGCCCAGGAACGCTATGATTTTTTTACGTAGCTTCGAGAACCTATTCGGATGCGCATCGTTCATAAATCAGAGTTCGTAATGGCTCTACGCCGCTAAAACAGACAATGACGCGTACTCTTCGGACCTTGGTAGCGGCAGAAACAATGCATGATTTATGATCGAGGCGAATTAATATTCTTTTTTTTTCTTCGGACAACGATATTCATTGATATTAATAATATCGGCTCGCGACGAGCGCAAGTATCTCCCTCGAGATTAATCATTTTTTAACAATAGAGCGTCGTAGCCGCGTTATTACGTGGCAGTTTTGCTTTCTAAAACAATTTTGCCATTTTACGGCAAATTTTTCGACGGCCAGTTTTTGATAATGTAATCTTTTACACCAATAATTCGTTATACGAGTAATCTAACGTAATCTTCTATTATTATATTATTAAAATATTTCGAGAATATAATTCAATTTTTATTCGTACAAAATCTTTAGACTGGAACGAGATGAAAGTATCGTGTTACATCTATTATAATGTAACAGCGTAATTAACGTTCAACGAGAGCAAAAGCTAGAGACTACAGTTTCTTTCAACTTAATCATTATGTTCTCTCGAGATTCGAATACGAAAATTCGAGACGAAACGAGTCTTACCTTCGTTGCGTCTCGTATCAAAGGACGATCGGGAGTTCATCACGGATTTCCTTCCGAGTCCTCTTTACTTCATTATTCATCGGATATTATCGAATCTAGAAGCAATCGTTTTTCCGTTTCCCTTAGCATAAATCTGCATCGACGTCATTAGCCGGGTCTGGGCGGATCGGTCGTGGTATTAAATATGCAACATCGTGGCTTCCGAGCCACAATTTATTACTGATCAGTCGAACGGTCCTGTTTCGATACCGAGCACATGAAAAAAAGAACTTCATTGCATTGCGCGTACAGCACGTAAAAACGTTCCGCACGCAATTCGCATACACGCGATTTGTCGACGTGTGCGTTGCTCCGCACACGAATAATCCGTTTCTGTGACCGTCCGGCGAGTGGATCCTTTTACGCAACGTTTCTGCGTTCCGATCGTTTTTCTGTAAAAGGAATCGAATTGATTTCGACTCGATCGTTTCGGAATATATTTATACTGATGACCATCGCGAAATGACGAAATTAGATAGAATATTTATTTCTACGCGTTTTATTAATTTTAGTTTTTCAAAATTTTAAACGATTAATTAATTTTAATTGTTCACGTATTTCGACGTATAACGTCGAAATATTTTCTTGTTTCTAAGGGAGAATTTTTAGAATATTCGTGTTTCCACTTTATGTGAGAGACAGTTTGATATCTTTTGCGTTATAAGTATTCATTTAATTTTCCGACAAGGGAAGCGGAAAGACTTCATGGAAGGGAATTCTAGAAGAACTGCCGCGAAGCTCTATATACTGCCAGAGATACTTTATCAAGTACATGAAACTAATCAGGATAAACCGCGCAACTGCCACTTTGAATAATTCGTCTTTTTTCTTAGTATTATGAAAGTATTATACGATACATAGCCGCTCGATAGTACAACGAATCACCGATCGTCGACCTCTGCTTTACAATTTTTCGAGCGATTTTAACGTAACGAGATCCTCTTTGCCTGGAGCAATGATTACTCCGTATACGCTCTTCTTAAGAGATTCAGAATTCAACTAGATCGCTCCACATCCGGCGCTCTCTGAAGCGAAACGAGACGTCGGTTTCGCATCAGGCCCGGGCTTACAATCGCGAAGCGTAAACGGAATTATGTATAGGTAGGTCAAGGCATGTAATCGATGTCAACTCGTGACAATACACATTAGGAATTCAATGCCTTCTGAAATGCCTTCCAAACGTGGCGTTCGATACGCCAAATCAAGTATACAAAGAGGAATTGGACGACGGAGTTCTTGGTCGATTCCTCGAGTTTGACCCTTTAGCTGCGACACGTGCAATCATTTTTTTTTTTCAAAAAAAACTTTTTCAAAAAGACTTTTAAAAAACGACGAGACGGGAACGCAACAGAATATCACGATATTTCTTTAATGCGATGTGAATTATGAAGCGTTCATGAAGAGTTTCATTATTTCCACAGACTACATTAACGAACGTAGAATAATATAAAGTGTCAAATTAATGTAATGAAGATTTTGATTAATTTCTTATATTGTCTTTTTTATATTCGCTTTCTCATCACATAATTTTTAATAATAAATTAGATATACGATATGTTTGCGCACATCTAAAGGATTAATAATTAATTATCCATGACGATTTCATCGTTCCATTTGTTGTTTATCCTAAATAAATGTCGGTACTGAAAAAAGATTTGGTAATAACTATCAAATGTATTTTGTTTAGCGTATTAGTAGCATCTAATAAATATTACCAAACGTAATAATAATAATAAGAATAAGTAATAATAGTAATAAATTTTTTGTAATAATAAGAAAAACAGGGTAATATTTAAGAAAATAAAATTTAATTAGTTTGATTAGATTAACCGATTTAAAGAAATTAATTGGTTTGATTAGATTAATCGATTTAAATTATATTTCATTGAAATTATTTCACTAAACAATTATCTTTTTAACAACTATCATCTAGGCTTAATTATTATTACCAGACTTTTTTTCAGTATACATTTAAACAGCGGTGAACGGATTACACGAGCTGTTCACGTGTGATGTATTTATCATGATGAGAAATAATCGTGAATATAATTTTCACCAGCGTGATTTTCGTTTTATATCCAGACGTATCGCAGCATGACAAAGTATACTCGGGATCGTTTTACATCGTTATCAGGACAAAGCATTTCGTTTCGTAACATGATACATAAAGAATGGCGGCGCATTTTAATCGCGTGGAATTGTGATTGCTGATTAGAAACCGATATAAGTAGAATTAATTACACGATGTAATCGAATATAAGATTATATAAACGAAATCTCGCCCGAGTTTTCGAGCCTTGGCGTACGAGATTGGCGATTCACAATTCATTTGACGCCGAAATTTAGTGATTAGGAATTAGAGATTAGGGAAGTCATTGTATTTTATGTACATCTAAGAAGAGACTGAAACGTGTGTCCCTTGTCTACTGGGATCCAACCGGGACTGATTTCCGAATGAAAGTACTTTGCTTGACGTTTTTATTATTATTCTATTTATATCATCAAAAAATGCAAAAACTTAGAAATCGAGCAATAGGCCTGTTCGTTTTAATTGACTTGTATGATTTATTTTTCTTCTTTTTTTTTCACGTTTTTTTTCACGAAAAGAGAAAAAATGAATTATACAAGTTCAGTTAAAAAGAATATATTTAATGCAACTCGCATACAACGTCACAAGAAGCGAGCAAATTCTTTCCTTTAAATCCGTGAAAAAAACTTGTGGGTATTTTAAGTATTAAAGTGGGTATTCTACTTTATAGTGCTGTTTTTTTAAATATCAAATATTAACAGACTTCACAATCTTAAAAATAAAAATAAACAATATATTTATTATATATGCGCTTTTTCTGAAATTAATCGTTTATTTAGAAATCTTTCATTATCCAGTATTTAAACATTCTCCCAGTCAAAATCTTCCATTTACACCAGGATTCAGGACTTGGACAGCAATCGTTTTGTTTTCAGAATTTTTATTAGTCGAACATTTATGTTTTAAAATAGCCTAAATTGCCTTCTTCATTCTATAATGTTTCGAATTTTTATAAAACTTTACAGAGATATGCTACAGACTAGAAGAATTTTTAAAAATGTAAAAAAAATCGATTTTTTTACCCAACAAAGTAGAATACCTCCTTAAAAAAAATCACAAAATAGCTTCAGAGTCGTTAACGATATATGGGATAGAAGCGTATTCGCTAATTAAATTTATCTTTAGCTTAATTTCTCAAATCTTTAAATTTTAACATAGATTTCAATTTCAAGCTCGGTAATCAAACACAATTTAATTTCGAATGTCAAATGTTTTAATAAATTATTATCCTTCCATCGTTCTTTCGTAAAAACAGATAATCTTGACGTTTCAAATAACAAATGTAAATTATCCTGTAACAAGCGCAAACTCACTTGTTCATTTTTGAAAGCCAAATCGGAATTATTCGCGATCAGACTCAGTCCTGGAAAATCTCGTTAGTTCCTCCTTTTTTTTGTAGCGTTCACGATTGCGAAATGACGTCGCGGCTCGATTAATTCTTCTTTTCTGTCTTCATCAAAAAACCTGACATGATTAATTGCCTTCTCGTAAGGAATTGATTCCGTATCGACACAAGGAAATTAAGCGACTGAATCGGCGACGTTATTAGTTATCTGTTAGTATATAAGTTGTGCGTGTGTGTGTGTGTGTGTGTGTGTGTGTGTGTGTGTGTGTGTGTGTGTCGCAATTAATTAATTGCGTGACAGTGCGTGTGTAATTAATGTGTGTGGAAAATCCGCGTGTGTAATTAATGTATCGAAAAACAGTAACATCGTTGAAAGAAAAAATTAAGAGAAAATAACGATCGGATTAATCGACAGAATGATTAACATATTTCATCGCATACAACGATTCGTCAGTAAAATACTGCCGCAAGCGGAGTAGTTCTTCTCTTACGTCGCGTCCGATGCACAATAATTTAAGGAACTGCACTATTTATCGATTTGTAAAAGTGCGTATATTTATAAGCAAGTCACCGTCACACGGCGGCACTCATAGCTCATCATATGCCATCGCATTCTTGTAGATAACATCCTTATCGTTATTATTGTCATGCTATTGATACTACCATTAATTTCTTATTATTATTATAATTAATACCATTACTATATAATCGACATTTGTTTCTTTTTTTTTAGACCGAATTAAACATACTTAGATTACTCTAGCATAGCATAAATCACTGCGATGTTTCACATTCGTCCTGCGCGAGAATTAATGCGATGAAATGAAGTCTGCGATCGCGAATTGTCTCTGATGAAGAAACAGATCTTGAAGAAGAGATCGAGTTCTTTTTGAAACTGTTGATTTAGTCCAATACAAATATAATTTTATATATATATATATATAAAATATGAAAACAATCTTTTCTTTTTTCAATTCTGCAATTAACGAATAAAATGTTCCAAGAGAACGAAAAAAAATTGATCGGTTTAGATTTAATTACCATCTTTCTTTCGGCACGCGAAACACAAAACGAAGCAACAGGTATCAGATTTAGACGTTACAATCACACGATTGTTAAAATTACCCGCGTTCATCGTTTAATGGCTTTTTGGTCTCGGCTAAACCGCACGATTCGCCACGATGAATTTCACGCTTGTATATTAAACTTGTTTATAAGATACGACGATAGTATCTCATAAAGAGAGTACGAAATATTATAATAATCGATGAAGTAGCCTTAAAGTAACTTATTTGAAGTAGATTGTTGACGTAAAGGTATAACGATTTAGACACGCAACAGCGCGTACACGTAGCTTGCCAGTACGAGTAGTATTAAGGGATAATACATTTTGGACTTTTCGCGGCTCGAAACAATAAATATTGTTCGCTAAGTTGACGCGATGTATATTGCGAGCCAATGAAATAATGAAAAAAAATTGCGTAAAACGCAGATTTGTTATAAAATATGCCCTATTAAATTCTAAAGATTGTTTTTCAATTTGCAATAAAAGTGCGAGTTGCAAAAACTTTAAATAAATAACGAGTAACGTAATATCATCAGCATCAGATAACAGCGTATATTAGTTTGTAAACAATTGTTTATTGTGTCACGACAATTTTGTAATGATAATCATACATACATTGGATTTATTTTAATTTACAAATCGAACGTCGAATTTAATGTGGGCACATATACTTGTACCACATCTGTTCATCTCCACGTTGAACGAGAGCAAACTTACTCAATTTTGATATTCTTTTTTCTACATTTCGTCTACGAAATCGGTTTCACTGCCAAAAGGTATATCACGCTGTTGTCATGAATTTAAATTATTAACTGATTAATATTCAAGAACGAAAACTTTGTTATGAAATAAAATAGCACGTGCGAAATAAATTTTTCGAGAAAACGAGGAGGCTATACAACGTAGACAATAGTGTTAACAATAGTTTTAGTAGTACCTTAGCGATAACGTCATTAATGGTATAGAATATAGTTATTATTAATAGTGAGCGAAGAAACATTTATACAAAAATGATCGTGCATTGTCCGATCGTATACCATTCCTATACAATGTATCGTAACAGTATTTGCTATTATATTAATGGTAGTAAACAGGAAAAACTGTTAGTACAAAATTGTATCTTATTTTTTATCAACTTACCCCATCTTTATCCTAATGATTCCTAAAGAAAAAAATGTGAGATAATATCAAGGGTAATAAATAATCTTGAAAGATCATATATATATTTAAACACTTTTATTTAGTCGCATTTTATTAAAGCATAAGTTTTTTTCATATACACATTGTCTACAAATAAAGATTTATAGTAGCAATGAAGAATAATTTATAATAATCTATCTCTCATCACACATGTATATAACGCAACACCCTAAACAGTTCCGTCTGTGGGTATATATTATCATGTTAAATTAATTTTTGATATAGAACACGAAAATCCTTTCGATAGAAAAGTCTTGAAAAGAATTATATCGATTGGGGGAGAGAACAGAAAAGAAAACCAATTCGCTGGTAACAATAATGCAGTAAGCTACACAATGAGAATTTCCAGTATCTTCAAGCAAGGCGTCGTAAAACATCAGTAATGTACGCAGAAGGATTTTTTATATCTTCTAATAAGCCTGCAATGTGACATATTCACGTTTTAATCGGATCAAACAAAGACGAATCATTGAAAGATTTAATACAAAAATTAAGTCTATAATTCTTATAAATCTTTTGGTTTCAAGAAAATAATTTTGAAAACTTAATTTATTACTGAATTCTTCGATTTCTTACATTTACAAAACTTACCAACAATATCGCAAAATTCCTCGAATGATGTGCATGGCAACAATTCATCGCGATACGACGAAAGCACACGTTCCGAGGCTTTTAGCATGGCTTCATCATTATGCCTGATGTATTCAGCCAGAACTGAAGGCCACTGGTCATCGGATAAAACATTTACTTTCTGTAAACATAGAAAGCATGATTTAGGCAAATAGACTGCTGTACGTAGTTAATAATTATTAAAATCATTCGAACCTTAAAGAAGTTTGCATAAATAGAATCCACTAGACCAAAGAAGATTAGAATATTTTTATAAATAGGATAATCCTTAGCGCTTGGTTCCATAATAGTCTTTGTAGTGGCTGAAGGGGATACGTAACGTTGATGTGCAAGGACGAGTAATCGATTGAGATGCGTAAGTCTATGAGATTTCCAACGAGCAGGTGTAAGTAGAAGAAGCGAAAGTGTGCACTGATATAATGGACCCTCTGCTTCGTAACAATTATCGAGCCACGTCGAACCTGGTGGTACTTCTAGATAAGTCATTAGAGCTTTATCCTCTCTGGATGCTGATCGCGTTCTATAAAAATAAATATCAAAAAATTTGTAACATCAATAATATAATTGTTGTATTAATTTCCTGTTTTTTTCATTTCCAATTTTGTGATCGTTGAATCTTTCTTCTCTTTATTATAATTTCTAATATGTTATCAAAATATACTTACGTATTAACGACGTACAGAGCCATGTGTATCAAATATGGCACTATATGCATATTTGATTGAGGACCTCCACCACCGGTATCTTCATGGAAACTCTTTTCCTGAGCAAATCGCAGAAGAAGCAGCTTCAGATCATGAACAGTCGATGAATAAGATATATCACGGTGACTAGTGCATTCTTGTAGGTATGTATTGTGCCTAGCTAAACAACTGGCAAATCCAGACTCTGGAACTTGTGGACCCCATAATGGCAGCAATCCGTTACATTTCGTATTAGCGTTCTGTAATGCTGCGCTTTCCCACTCGTCTCTAGCGCGTGCCAAACGTACCGCAGACATATGGCAATCTACGTGGACCACATTGAAATGCGTGACAGTCGTATAGCCTACAGTTTTTCGTTGCTTTGTCTCAAATTCTTCTACATTGCAGCGCTTCGTGAATGTATAAACACCTAAGACCTGCAAAATAATAATAAAGAACGTAATCATTAAATAAGATAAAGGAAATATATAAAAAAATATTTAACGCTTCTAATAATATATATTACATAATGCTAATATATTATCATTAATAAAAATCAGTTTCAAATATTCACATGACCTCAATTCTAAAATATACAACAAAAAGAATAAAAGATATATACCATATTTGGTTTAAATTTGTATCCTTCGCGACAAATAACACAGATCAATCCAGTCTCATCGCCCAGATCTTCCATCTGCTGAAGAATCGTTCCGCTGGCGGTGACTTGACCCTTATCGTTAGTTTGCATGCCAAGTGCACCCAATTGTCTCTCACGCATTGCCATAGCTAAGCGTTTCTTCTCGCTGCGAGTGTGTTGACGAGCTTCTTCAATGAGTTCGGCTACTCGTTTATTAGTACATAATGCTTCCAACAAATTCTCTGCTAGTGAGCCAACATGTTCATTTGAAGACACTTGCTCTAGTCGATGGATGATGCTAATAGTTATTTGCGAGACAGTCAACTACAAGAAAATAAAAGAACAACTAATTATATCAATTATCATTTATTGATAAAAGAATTAATCAAGACAAAATATCTGTATTACCTGAGTCGGCTCATGATCTGTAGCTAACCCAGTAAGGAATCGTAGAATATATTTTAGAGCTGGTTTGGATATAAATTCCTTCAACTCATCACTATCTGTGCGTAACAATGTAGGTTTAACGCATGGGGCATGTACCTATAAAAACGTAGAAAAAAATATAATTACCCGTACAACATATTCTTATACTTATCTCGTATTTATATCGTTTTATACTCACGGTGATGTACTCAAAGGCATCTTTCACTATGCCCATACTTATGATATAATCTTTCAGTGTATTTCCAATGGCATTTCGTTCAATGCCTTGAGTGAGTATGCAGAACAATTCTAACTTCTGTTCATCCTCAGGCGTGTGCTCAAAATCGAATTTGTAAAAGTTTAATACAGGTTTGAAGTAATCACACAGGAGTGCCATTTTTTCTTTATTGCCGTAAGTCAACGCCGCTAAGACTCTCGCAAGGTGTGCAAGTACGCTAGCACTTTGCCTAACTGCCGTGGATTGTGTGCAGGATAGGAGGGCCTTGATATGTTCAGGTCCACCGAGAGTGCGCGAAAATGCTTCAAATGCGTTGAATGGTTGCGACGCTGCGTTCGCTAATATCGTTTCCATAATCTATAATCAATATCAAATATTCATGTATTGTTTATAGCGGTAAATAAAAATTATCTTCTTTGTCATTATACTTACGTCTAATAATTGCTCAGTAATTTTTGCTTGAGAATTTTCCGACTCTGTGACAAGACAACGTTGGAGAACGTCCAAAAATACGGTTACTGCTCCTAATTCAGGTTTGCTTAGAACTTCTTGATTTTTCTTGACCTTTACGCACAATCTGAATAATTTCAATAACACTTGAAGAAGAGGTCTCGCGCGATTCACATCGTGTATTGCCGCCAATCTATCCAGCATAACTTGAAGACCGCCGCAGTCTGCAAGTACATTAGCCATTTTGTAAACTTCCTCATTGTTCACTTCCTGCTCGCTACTGGCGTTCAAAGTTTCGACAAATTCTTCGGTTGCGTCTCCAAGCAAGCCACGCATACGATATATTACACGCATGGCATCACATTCGCCGCCTTCCAATACCCAAATCTTCTTATAAACCTAGATAAGGAAAAGAAAAAACATTATGGTTTCTCATAGAAATACAATTCTCTTTAGTTAACTATTTGTATAAAGAAATAAACATAATGTAAATATTTCAAGAATTTTACATGTTTGCCAAAAACTATATTCTTACCTCCTTAACAAGAAGATCCAGACTAATAATTTTGTTATTGACGAGAAGTTCCATTCCGTTATCATCTTCTAAAAGTGCAACTAATTCGCAATCTTGACAAATCTTATTCTTTACATCCCTCATAAGTGGACCAAGGCCAGGTTCTAAGCTGCTATAAGGATTTCCTAACATTCTTCCCTACAAAAGTAAAAAAATAGAAATATTCTCTACGTAAAATACAAAAATTTTATTTGGAAATGGACACGTGGACTCACTTGTAAGAAATCTTCCTGTTGTGGATCCTTCTCAAGCGTCAAGAAGAATTCTCCGATATCATTTTCCTCCGGATAAATAATCGAACACAATCTTTCAAATATAAATACTGGAGTACGAACATCTTGAGGATTCTGCTTTTGTATCGTTTCAACGCAAATTGCCATGAATGCCTTAGTTTCCTCTTCGGTGCCTAATGCACAAAATAAATATTTCATTCTCGTATACGAGCAAAGATTATTGAAAACATCTAAACGCAGAAAACTTCAAGATTATTACCGGTAGTCATTTCTTCTAGAAGTTCTAACAGCTTTTCTTGTGTATCATCAATTAGTCTAGTGCGCTGAACAACGAGTCTCCTAAGTGATAAGTAACCGTTTAATACTGCACCAACTAGCCGGCCCTTATATTGTTGCTTGATATTTTCCTGTTCCAAGAAAGTTGCCAAAAGTTCTGTAAGCATCTTCAATGAATACCCTTGCGCAAGATCGCTAGTTAAAGTAGTCTCCTCTAGTCTGTGTAATTCCTCTATTTCTCGGGTCAAAAGTTCCGCCAACAAAGTCATTACACCGCGTATTGCCAAGAATTGCTTCCAAGGCGACTGTCTAATTAAACTTTGATATAATGTGAGAAACTCGGTGCTGCTCTCGCCAGCGGTACGTAGCTCTTCCAAATAACATGTCAACAAAACCAGAACCTCCTTTTTTCTCTCTATGCCTTGACAAAGGCTCTCGATCATGTTACACGCTACTTGGCGTGCCAGACGAGAACTAGGATTGAAGAGAACTTCTTTCAACCAAGCACCATCAGACAGTTTTAGCGGTTGAACGCCTTGATGCTTCATGCAACGCTGATGCCACCTGTGCCCGTATTTTTCCATCAGATACAACACGCGAGCCTCCTCCTGAAACAAAGAATCAATAAAGAGAAACAATAAATCAAGATATTTTCAAAATATTTCTATTATATTTTCATGATAAAATCATATATGTAATTAAATAATAGTATAATAATTACGACTTCATAATTATTTTATTTTCATTGATTGAAACGTTAATTTAGTTGCTTTACTTTGCACCAACCTTTTTAAGAGGTTTAGCTGTAGATTCCGTCTTCTTAGCTGGCATACGGCGAAGCCATTCGGAATATGAATGTTTGGGGTCGCCGCTGATCCATTTACCCACATCAATACTAACATCTTCCGGTGGTTGTACAGTTGCCAAAGATTCAATGGTTTTATCCTGAAATTACATAAAAATTACGTGAAATTATATAAAAATTACGTGAAATATACACAGAAAAAAATTACGTGAAATATATACAGAAAAAAATTACACAGAAAAAAAAGATACATTAAGTTGAATACTTACTTTATTTTTCTTCGATACCGGTTGATCTGGTTTGATAAGACCTTGCAAAATTTTCAGACATGGCAATATGATACTTTCCATTACGACGGGACTTTTTGATTCTTTACAAGCCATTAAAAATAGCTGCATTACGCATCGCAATTTCTGTTCCCAACATGAGTCCTCTTTTTGTACGAGTGCTGCGAGAAGAGCCATTTCATGTCGTACGGCGACCGAAAGATTAGGGGTAGCAACTCGTCCGCGAAGTGTCAACGTGATTCGATTAGTTAGAAGCGAGCATATCTCTTTAGTTGATTGTGCGTTATCTCTTGTGACAAGGCACAACAATTGTCGGACATCCTCTTGCATTTGTACTGTACCCTTTCGCAAATTGTGCTCCACGAGCTCTTGGATTAGTCCTTGTTTGCACAAAACATCTCTGGCTACACTTTTGGTAGCTAATGCGCGTAAGAGTATCAAGCAGTGTTCCGTTGCAGCGGATGCACATCCGTAACAACGTCCGACCGGCGAAACTATGGTTTCGTCTTTTATGACATCATTTGCAGTGGATCCATTATATGACGACTGCGAGCTACTCTGACCACGTTGATTTCTGTCATACGCAACAAGCTCTCTGCGACAGGCTAGAACGCGTTGGATAATTTTACTCAATTCCTCAAAAGAGGTCTTGCACTCGCCGCAATATCTTTGAGCGAGTAGCTGGATCGCTCTATTCACCTGAGTACTGCCCGATACCTGTATACCATCTTCTAATCCTCGATCCAAACGATGCTCGGATATCTTAACAAGAAGCATTTCCAATGTAGGTTTGTTGGATATCAAAGTTTTATATACTCGGTCCGCCTTCTCTAGTAAAGTATTAATGGTTGCCACCGTCTTCTTTCGATCGTCGTCGTTTTCTATGGGATCAACGGCGCAGCACGGTCTGCCAGTCAGAGTGTAATCGAACTTTGCGTATTTGCAGAATCCGCAAGCGTGACATAAGAACGGATCTTTTTCATCATAATTAATCGCTCGACATTTATGGCATTGGAATACATTTTCACCGCAATTCGCGCATATACCAGGATTTGCCGGTACACTTGCGGAACATCGCGGGCACTGCAACGTCTCGGATGAGGCTTGAATATTCTCGTAGAAATCGGCATACTCGATCATGAGATTACAAGCGACTATTGGCAGCGGAAATTCCATTTTGACTTCGGTCTGCCCCTGGGCAAGTGTAATCTTTTTCGCCTTGTGCCACATGGCCGGTTTATTCTTCAATTCTACAACAGCCTGCACTGACCGATTGTTGTAGTATACATTGATAGTTCGAACCATTTTTGTTCTCTTCAGATCGCCTATACGGAGAGTGATGCGACTGATGGTATGACTGCCGACTAGTTTCACGATCTGTGTCGTCGTTGTAAATTTGGAATCTACTTTAATTGATGACAGCTTAATTGTTGCCATCGGTACTTCTGGATTATTACATACAAGACAAGGTTCACTCTCCAAATAATAGCCATCTAATTCAACGAACTGTGCCAAATTTACATAAAGATTCGCGTTAGGATGTCGCGCAAGTAACTGATTCTGCGCATGTAAAACAGCAACTGCCTGCTCCATATACGTATGCATCTTCTTTCCAGCATGCGGTGTTTTCAAACAGAAGTAACCAAGTAAATCAACAAATTGTGCTGCCTTTCTGCCATAAGCTGGGACTAGAGGCCACAAACGCCATAACAGATCCAGCAAAACTTCTTGATCTGTTGGTCCACAATTTCTAAAATTTAAAAAACATGTTGTAAATATTGTTTCTTGCAACATTATATCCCGTATTTTTCATATTTACATCTATTTCACTTCTTTTGTTCTATAATTAAATTTTGTGAATAATAAAATTGATAATACTTACTTATAAATTGCTAAAATAAGAGAATGCGCTTGTAAACGAACGTTGGTATTATTTGTTTCAAGAAGGAAAGTTTGTATAAACTTCATCAGCAATGTGGGATGCACTTGTTTTTGAATTTGCTCGACTAGAGTCAAACATTGCGCTTCTTCAAATTTAGCCTCCGTATCAGAATCTTCCGATTTTTCCCGTTCACGCCTCTCTTTCGTACCAGTCGTTGATTTCGATTCCTAATTTAAATTTATTAACAAACATTGAAAAAACACTCGTATACGATCGTATAATTTAATACAAAATCTTTATATTATATTTACCTTTGATTTAGTATCCTTCATTTCTTTAGACTTATTATTTGAACAAATAGCACATTGTAACAACTGAAGCACTGTAGGACTTACGCCTTCGTCCAAAAGTGTTGAAATAGCGAAGAGATACGATAGAACTGTATTCTGTTTTAAACAAAACCGTTGCCAGTTTCCTGTACGACTAGTAGCAATCTCTACGCAACATTTAAGGTGTTCAATCAATTCCACCAAGGAATCGTATGGTAAATTGATGGAATGCGGACGAGTGTGCGGCGGATCGTAGCCACCGGTAGTACAACACTGTTGCACGGACTAGCAACAAGAATAATAATTCAAGTTTAGTTTATGATATTATTTTTATATAAAATTATTTTAATATAAAAGTATTATATAATAAAATTACCTGTACATGAGATATAAGAGCGTGAAGATCTCGTAATTGTCTGTATTTTTCCTTATTGCCGCATATAAAGAGTAACAATTTACGTACTTGTCGTCTGACGAAAGGCGTTTGATACGACATCATGTATTCACAAAGATAGAAGTACCATGGCTGCATAAATTAAAAACAATTAATCGTTTATCTTTGCAAATAAGGAAAAAGCTACTATTAAAGAAAAAGCTATTGGCAATTACCTGTTCGAATGCAGGTTGTACTACGGTACTTTCTGCATATTTATGCACCTGATACGGCAATCGTAATACCATTTCCGTCAATAATTGAGGATAAGGTTCGAATACATCGCCGGCATGGCCTTTAACGTATTGTCTCAAGAAGAATGGTGACATATCCGGAGGCGATGTGGTAAGATGTTCTTTGAGTAATTGACCTCCGATCATAGTACCAGACTCCTCTGTATTAGTACTAATAAACAGAATATATTCGTGAAATTAAGATAACACATGGTTTTCCTATGCGAGAATAGACTTGTGAATGTATAAAACTCGGTTGAATTTCGGTGTTTCGATTTTGAAAAAAGAAATTGATTGAAAAGTAGTGAATAAAGGAACATGAAATAAATAGTAACCCATCTCGAAGATCCATATTTTGATAAGATTATAATTGACATGAAATATTAGCAATAAATATCATAAATTATAACTATTAATAACACAAAGACATTCATATCGAAATTGAAGTAAACTTACGTTTTCCAATAATCAAGTAAAGCTTGTAATAACGTTAGACAATAATCGATAATACCAGCTTTACTCAATATCGCAGCAGTAGTTTGTGATACAAAGTTTGGATTATCCGAGGGAGTCTTTGCTGCGTATTTCGAACGAGACATAAGCACGCCTGAGAAAATAATGATAAAGTAATAATAATATAATATATGTATAATAATATAATAGCGTATATTGATACAAGCTTATAATGAAAATAAATAATTATTAATTACTTAGTAAGCGCATGATAACCAAATGAACTTCTCTCTTATTACTACGTTCACATATATTGTTTGTATCAGGTTTATCCATTTCCAATTCTTTCACAAGCATTTGCAATAAACGTTCTATGCATGCTTTGTCTCTTTCATCTTGACCGTCAAGATCAGCAGTCAACATTAATACAACCTAGTGGAAAATAAAAGCTTTGATACTATTGTTCGTTTAATTTTCCTAATTACAAGTGACTTGTAATATTATAATAACTGTACCTGCATAAATGGAATGGCAAGCACTCCTCGGACATTTATTAGGTTGGGCACAAATTGTGTAAATCTGTCCAACAATGAAAGTCGTATAGCATGTAATTTCACAGTAATCTCGCCAGTTGTATCACTTTCCTGCTCAACGCCTTGCTCTTGCTCAGTACCTTCTTCTTGCTCAGTGGTCTAATATGGGATGACACACAATAATATATAAATATATTTGTACTATTCATTTGAATGGTTTCTCAAGTCAGAATTTCTGGAATTCCATTGTTTTAGACAGAACCAATAAAATAATGGATGCATTAAAATAATTCTAAATGTAAGAAAATTTACAAAGAAAGATATTATTAATGTGCGATGATTATGTAATCATAGTTCTTTTGATAAAAAGATGAATAATATACTATTAGAGTGTACACTTTCCAAATGAAATTACTTAAATTTCGAAGTCTCAACAGAATGTAATTTATTTTTATTTTTGGTAAAGGTTTTTTTATTTATTTTAAAAAATTTTTGGTTCCTATAATTGTCTATATGCAATTCCAATCTTTCACTTAAAAAATTCAAAATCTTTTATAAAGCCAATGGAATGCATATGTTACATTCTATATTCCATTCAGACTTCGACAATTAAAGGGATTCAACGAAGTCTTATAGCACGTTATTAAAAATGTTTAATGAAATTTGTTCAATCGCATGATTTTTTTTAATTACATTTTTGTGGCAGTGTGGGTTAAAGGCAACTTTTGAGAACGGAGGCTCAAAATTTTTTAATTAATCATCAATAATTTAATAAAATAAGATATGATAAAAATTTTTTTCATAAAATCCACTTTCAATATATTAACTTTTATTAATTGTCTCTCTTTTACGACAATTACACTAATAAACTTGATCTAATTTTTTATTTTAAAAAAATGCAATGTGTTATACATCATTTTTAATTGTGAAGCTAATTGTGAAGCTAATTGTGAAGCTTTGACAATTTAAGATCAATAACAATAATATAACCACTTTTCAAAAATTTTATGATTAATTCACATATGTAACATATATAATGATGTAACATAATCTTCTTCAAGTAAAACTCATGAATTTGATGGTAAAACTTCGATGATATAGACAAACACATATGTAAATCTTTAAATATTATTCTTCATAAATCAAGTTTAAAATCATATACATATGAAAAAAATTTCAGATAATTCAAATTACCGATAGAGATTTCATAAAAACTTCAAACAACTTTTTTGAGATTGATCATAAAAATTGAATTATCAGAATCTCAAAGTCAACTAAATATTAACACAGAATAGACTATAATGTTATTCGTTTCAATAATAATGATAAATGGTATGATAATGGTAAATAAAAAAAAAAAATTATATCATAAAAGAAGACAAAAGATTTCTATATATAAAATATACTAATATGTCGAATGCGTCCAGTCACTGTCGCTGTTTCTTTTGTTTTCAAGAACATATATAAATCTGCAATGTAAAGTTCTTGAATACACGGAACTTACAGTGAAAGTTGTAGGTACATCTAGAGTATTAGTTTCAGAGCGTGGCGCTTGATTGACTCCAATTCCAATCGGAGGCATAGCACTGTCGGGAGCATTGTCTCCGTACGCGGAGCTCCTGCCAGAAACATTATGCTCTCCTGTCATGCTGTCAACGGCGCTGCCTCCACTATCGCTTCCACCGCTCTCGCTACCCTTGCTACCACCACTACCACCCTAACATAAAATGTGTCCCAAGCGTTACTATAATATGTGCAAATGCTAAGACTCTGTTGATCCACATCAGCATATTTTCGGTGAATAAACCAAGACAGAGTATACGCTAAGATGTAACTTACTTGTTCGGCAGGCGACGTTCGAAGAGTACTACCATCGGTAGCAGCAGTTGATCCCTCATCATCGGAACCACCTGCAGAAGCGGTCGTGTCAGAATAATGTCCACCTTCTTGAGCCTGAAAAAAGCAGAGTCCACAATTATTAAAAGTGAAATATATAAATACCAAATACACCAGACAATTTATAAACTTGATGTGGAAAAACATTACCTGAGCAGCGTTCGACACTTGAACCAATCCCTGCGCAGCTAAATTTTGCAAGCTTTGCAGTGTGGAACCGCTTAGATTTTGAAGGCTCTGTATACCCTGCAAATTAGGGAAGCCTTGCTGGAATCCTTGCCGCAATGCTTGCAGATCAGCAGCTCCTCCTTCGTGGTCTTGTAAACTGAGAGCTATCGCGAGCTCTACCATCGCTTCATCGTCAGCATCTGGTGGGATATCAAGCAACTGTGGGAAATTACCCGCACCGAGCAACGCTTCTAACGGATGATTAACCACTCTTGCGGCAGCCGAATTTTGATTGCCTTCGGCGCCGAGCATGACTGCCACTCTGTCCACTGCTTCGACGGCTTCAATGTCAAACTGTTGTTCCACATCGCGCTCCACTGTATCTTGAGATGCTTGCGATGGAACAGACGCGGATTTTTCTTCGGTTTCTGCAACTACACCTACAAAAATAGCGATAACAATGAAAACAAATAATAAAATACGTAGTCAATTTACTAAATTATTATTATACTTTATTAAAAATTATATAAAATTTTCTCTTAATTCTAAAACAATTCTAAGAGATTTTCTAAAACATTTCCATTTTATACCTGGAGTACTACAGTTGGGAGGACTCGGTATATACACTCTCCTGCGTCTATATCTAGGTCTCAGTACTCTGATTATCGCATGCTTAGCGCTAAAACTAATGGTAGTATCTGAAGATAATAATAACTGCAGATACAATTTAGCAGCTATAGCGGTATTATTTTCAACATCGCATATCGTGAAAGCATGAATTATCTCCACAATTGCGTGAACCGTTCCCTCAGCGTGCGTAAGACCTGGCATGACTACTGGAGCAAGTGCCATATTCTTGGGATACGCCATGTGTAGAGACCATAGTATTTCCATTAATTGGATGACCAGATGTTGATTTACATCGGTTTTCATATTCGAACGAGTTTCTAAACGGTCTTTTTCGAAAACGGGTACTAGAAATAAATTATTTCAACATTATACATTTGTTCATTTAATATAACATCACTATTTTATAATACATACCAGTGCTTTCATCAATTGATTTATTTGCATATTGTTCAGCAAATTTCGCGAGATTGTGTGGGCGAGAAACGGCAATAGCACGAACAATAAGTACAAGTCTGTAAAAGTTCTCCGCATCTATATCTGCAGGATCATTTGCTTCTCTCATTGATTTCAAAGATTCAAGTACATGTGATAATAATACATGATCCTAAAAAGTGCGTAGAAAAATGTGACAATGTAATTATTAAAATCATTAATAAATAATTAATCGTTGTATACCTTGTGAAAGTGATAAGCCTGTTTAGTGCCGTGAAGAGCAGCTAACAAAGCTGTTGTATGGATTTGTACTGATGGTGGAGTAGGTAATATTAATAATCGTGATGCAACATCGATAGCTGTGGCTTTTAATGAAGTTTTATTGTCATCATGGGAGGATAAGATAAATGAAGATTCCAAGACTTCAAGAATGCTGGATATCATCCTGTAAATTTTTTTAAAAATTATATTTATTAAATTACATTTATTAGATTAATAAAATTATTAAATTATTAAAAACTATTATTTACACACACAATTTTACATTTACTGTTACATTTACTGATTAATATCTATTTTCTTTTTATAAATTAAATAATTTATATATATATATACACAATTGGTGATACAAACAATATAAAAATAATTCACAACAAAAAATAGCTTTGAAAACATTGAATAAATTGCTACCAGAACATGTTTCCCAATCAGGTAGATAATCAGGTACAAATTTTTTTGATAAAAAGATATCTATTATTTATAAACTATTTTTGGACTAACTGGTAGCACCAATTGTCAAATCTATTCCTCTACTTGGTTTCACAATAATAAAATTATGTTATATCCTTACCTTTCCATGTTAACCGAACTATCCTTTGTCGTTCTGATACAATATATGCTTGGATTAAAGAATACTTTCTTTATAAAATAATTGACTTATTTTATGTACTTCATATAAACTTAAAAAAAATATTCTATTAACGTACTTGTTCATTGAGGACAATGGCGCAGAAACGATAGTATTATCAGTTTCATTATTAACTGTCGTCACTGGTGCGGATGTTGGTGGACAAGATTGAATTTCTTCTATTTCTTCGGGCCATCCAAATACATCCTTAGTTTTACCATATCTGTATAAAAAAATAACAAAGTAATACACTAATAGCAAGATATACAATTAGCTATGTAAAATTTTACGATTGCATTTAAAAAGACATCCAATAGTATTGTAGTCATACTAACATTTTGATGGAATCGACCATAATGACACCCTCTTGATCTTGGCTTGGTCCAAAAGTGATTGTCAATTTTTTATCAGCTTGAAGACTTTCTTCCCTCGTTAAAGGTATGTCGAACCATCGGCTTCTAGTTAGCGTAGTCCGAATACTTCTGCCAAATACCTTTACAGATATGATAATTATAAAACTAATTAGAATTAAAAAGATAAGTCTTTGCATATTATAGTAAACATATCTCGACTTACCTCAACGTATAAAGGTGCCTTTTGAATGTCCTGATTACCGAAAAGCACTCTTATTCCCGTTATTACTAAAATCACATCGTTATTCGTAACTTCTACGTTAAAGCCCATAGATTTCGTGGAGACCACGTACATTCCAGTAGTGTTTAAACGATGCTTAATCTGCGCAACATTATAAATTTGCAGTAAATCATTGCCGCCGAACTCGATGTCATTCATCACCTGACAGTGTTCAAAAAAATCAATGGGAAATGTGATAGATCCTGATGGTTTTCCCAACTTATTAGCTTTCTTTTTCCGCGTTGGCTTGATACCAGAGGGAGGACTAATTGGTTGCACAGTAGGCGACATCCAAAATCCGGTCTGCTCCATACCAGCCATATAAATTCTCAAACTTCCGTCTTCGCATAATAATATCAGTGTCGTGCGATGCTCAGCATTCGAACTTGGATGTCGAATCGCGACCATGTCCATGATCTTTGCCTTTGCAGGCATAATTTTGATCTCTTGTATCATGATTGTATCGGGTTTGATCATCAGTATTACTGGATTATTACTGGTCTGCAAAATAGAGCAGACCAATCCAGGATGATTCGCCACCTCACTCCATTGACACAATGGTTGCGGCTGGTTATTGTTAGATTTATTGCCATTCGTTTTGTTACTGGCGAGATTAATTTGGAATACTATAGTTATGTCAGAGTCCATGTGTTTTAGCGGCGCTATGAAACTCTTGCCACAAACATAACTGAAGAATAGTAATTGCAGAGAATGAGAATAATAAATGGAGACACCTCCACCACCCACTTGACCAGTGTCTTTTATTTCCGGATGATAAACATCTAATGTGTTTGTTACATAGAAAGCACCGTGCTTGGCTTGACTTTCCTCGTCCATTACTTGGCTGTAAATATATCCGGCAGAAGACATGAGTAACATGTGGAATGTACCGTCTTCCGCATGCATAAATGTGCAATCTCTAATTTTTCCCGTCGGCACGAGGAAATAGTACTGTGGACTTAAGGCGTCCTTTCCCAAGTCATAAATTTTAACAAAGTCTGCAGTGACTAGTGCTAATTGTGTCTGTGCGCCAGGAAGCCACAGTGCCTTAATAATAAAATTTCCACTTTCGAGTTGTGGATGTAACACTAGATGATCAGACACGGTTCCAGAACTGTTAAATGTAAGCACGTGACAATCCTTGAAACCACAAACAGCCAAAAAGTCCTCATTCCATTGATTTCCAGTGACTGAAAGGACGGTAAAAGGTACTGGAGCCGAAGCGAGCCTTGTTAGAGTTAATTTTCTTTTAGAAGAATCTGCTTGCTTTAACAGTGCACTAAGTTGCAGCACTGTTATCTTGCCCTTTTCATGTGAGACAGCTAAATGCTGTCGTTTACCATGCGGAGACGACAGACAACACATAGCAACACGTCGTATCATATGAGCGGACAGCAATTGTCTAATCGTTTGACCCTGATCTCCCGAATAATTCATTCTAACGTTTTCAAACGCACCTTCCTGGGATCCTAAAGTTGGTAACATAAGCTGATCCGTATGCTCAAACTTTTTCTCGAGTGTGTGTAAGCGTTTAAGTGCCAATTGGGCTCGTGCATGACAACCAACTGGTGAATATCGTTGGCAAGATGAATCCACTGCTGGTACCAACACGCGCATCAAATCTACCAATGAAGATACTAATCCACTTTTCGATAATTGAGAATGTATCCAATCCTTAGATGATTCTAATTGTTTTGCTAAATATACTTGTCTTTGAGTATCGCGTCCACTTCTCTCATGCTTATCATACAAGTGCACAGGACTAGATGCTCTTCGGCGTAAGCTGCTCGTGAGAAGCAGGTTACTTTCCGTAGGTGCACCAGCATTGTTATATGGCATGTTATTGCCTACTTGATGTTCTGAACTTTGAGGACTACGTTTTGTCAGCGCTTGGCACGATCCATCATCTTTAGCACCGCAATCACAAAAGAAATTTCCATATTTGGCATATGTGACATCGTGGCCACGATGACAGACGCGTGCACATACCGTGCAAACTCCAACTCCATCGACCATGTTACATGTATGACAATGATACCAATGCTGATTCATAAACTCTTTTTGCGTGATTGTAAAAGTGCATAATTTGTTGCAGAGACTGTCTTCATCCGAATCTTCAGCCGCGCTATCGTCATCATCATGCGGAATTTCATCTACCCAATCGCTATCGTTTAAATCATTATTTGGTACAGCACCTTCCCATGGTGGGCTAATGGCTCGATCTTGGGATTGTGCCTGCTGTGGGCAAATCGAGCCCACTATGTCGGTTATGTAATTTAATATACAACAATCCGCTTCGATGTATGGCGATGGTTTGTCAAAAGACTGCGGATCCTTGTTCATTATCTGTTCTTTACAAAGCTCGACCCATTCAATTGCAGCTTTGAACAGTAATGTATGTCCTTTTTCTAGTCCAGCATCAGCCAATGTAGACATAATATGCATCAAATGTACAAATCGATTGCCTTCGATGGTAGGAGATAAAATATGGTATGTTAATGGTATGAGAACTTGAAGAATGGTTGTAGAAACGTTTGCGCTAAAATTGCTTTTATCTTTTACTATATAATTCGTAAGTGCCCGCAAGAAGCGACTGTTTTCATGAATAGTAAGCTGCTCGTCGTTACTAGTTGCAGGCTGATTGTTAGAACCATCGGAAATGACCCAATGAGTTTGTTCGTTATTAGATGCGTTATTTCTTTCATCTGGTTTTTGACTATCTTCTGATGTACCAGAAACAGTTACCAACGTATTCGCAGTACCAGCTGTGGGCGTTTGTATATTCGTTGTAGAAATAGTCGTCGGGATGTTTGTTACTCCCAATATAACGTGTCTTAACCACGTTTGTAGTTTCTCATCTTCGACATTGGCAAAACTAGCTACAGAATTGCAAAGACGATCAAGTGATCCGTCACCTGGTTTTTCAGTCGTTTTGAATAACGCGCTGAAAAACTGAAAAACGTATGTGCTAAACTGTGGTGAAGCTTGAGATGATGTTATAGATAATAACACAGACACAAGACTATGATTCGAGTCGGGAGCGAAGAACAAATCTAAAGCTTTACATCCAAGAGGTTTTTCCAATAATCGCTCCCAATATTTTATACATTGATCCAAGATATCCTCATCAATAACAACTTTAATGGATCCATCTGTATTATCGGTATACTCAATTATCAGATTGTAAGTATGATTTAGTACAAATAAGTGTTCGCGTAAGACCCGCGCCTCATTATCATTATCCTGCCCTAACAATTTGGTCAGAGTGTTAGTAGCCATCTCTCGTAGATAATCAGTACGAGCATCCATTGACAATGAAATGAGAATATCCACGGCTTGAGAATGTATGTCGGATTGTGGTTCCGGGGCTGTTGTAGAAGTGATGTATTCCATCATAAATGAAACCAAGCAATATAGCAAATTCTTCAATGACGGATTAATAGAGAATGTTGGATGTTCAGATAAGGATTTGACATGGTAATTCACAGTAGTGAAAATGTAGCTTTCTGCCGGTATTATATCGTTTGCATATGTGTTCGAAGCCACAGGAGCAAACGCAATACTCTTCCATTTGTCCAGTGCGGATTTAACGCAACTCGGCAAGAATGAAACTAATGTCGATTCCGTTTCCCAATTTGCACCTGCCATTGATAAAATGTTATCTAAAATCAAATAATCCCGCATACCATATTTTCTATGTTCTTCAACAGATTCAAACGTATGATACAATATGTTAGATCGACATGATAACAGAATGGCATCTGTCACTGATAAAATATGCGGTAGAATCTCGATTATCATTTTAGTCCTGTTTGAAGGCACAGAATCTGCATTTTGCGTACTCTTGGAGGTTTCAATATTCTCAGTAGAATTTTTCGATATGCTCTCATTCATAAGAACTTGCAACTTTCCTACAACTGCAGCCAGTATACATAGTGAACCAAGTTTTGGTAATGATGCTTTCGGCATTATTTTGTCAGTAGCGTTATATTCGGGTTTAAGTGAAATAATACAATTCTTTGCAAGGGTAACATCATATTTAAGAGAGTTTACGGTAGATGATACTGTTTTTAACAAATTTTCCGCATATTGCGTGTACATTCCTTGCTTCACTAAACAGTCTTTCATCCAACCGGTGAAAGTCTTATATGCAGCTCTTGGTCCCCATATCAACGAATGAAGCAACATAGGTCCAGCTGGTATCTCTTCACCAAGAGCAAGTTTGTTCATGTAAGGAGTCGAGGGAGGTAACATTAATAATAAATCCCAACATATAGAAAAGCAATATTGAATTGCACACAGTCCAGTAAACGTAATTTTTTCTTTGTTATCAGTACCGCTTTTTCTGTGCAAATCAGTTTGATTGAGTACATTCAAAATATCGATCAATGCATCAACTAAAAGAGGATATTTCATTTTATCTGGAGTGCCCAAAATAAAGTTACAGGCCTGTAAAGCATAATAAATACATTTTACGTTATATAAAACTTTTACTTAGATAAAAAATTCGATCATGTTATACAGAGAATATATATCACAAAAGTTAAATAATTAAAATTTTGTGTTATGTTAATTATTTAAATTAGATTTTTTTATCATAAGATTAGTAAAAGTAGCGTATCAAATTAAAATAAAGATTCTTAATATTGTTTTTTATTTAAAATAGATGAATGTTGTCAACAATACAATATTATTTGAATCATAAAAATTGCTTTCATAAATTGTTTTTTTTTACAATAATTAATCCAATTGCAAAACGTACCAATCCATCCAACTTTGGTGCATCCTGATTATTAAAATCAGTCCTTGATAAACTATAAAAACGTGGTTTCATTGAGAATTCATCTTGTGAACCATATTTACGATAATTATCTTCTATTTCTACCCAAGGAGTAAAAGCTCTGGCAGTCTGTTTATTTCCATCTTTCGTATCACATACTAAGCTTGTCGCGGAGAATAGATTCCATTGTACCTACACAAAGAAAAAAAATACAATTATTATTAAAGAGTTATAATTATTATTAAAGTATCATAATTAATATAATAAATGTACAAGATGTTTACTACCACTCAGGCAGCACTTTTGCACTGGTGGCCCTGGTATCTTGTTACCTCAATTGCATTGAGATAATAATTTCCTTTAGCACTTTATAAAATTGTCATTACAAAATCACAATTAAATATTATAGATAGTAAATTATTCAATAAATTAAAATAAGTTAAACATATTTTAATTTAATATTTTAACTTATTTAATTTAATAATTTACACTGTAATATAAAGTAATGATAATCTATATATATAAAATGCCGTTTATAGATTTATAAAGATAGTGCAATAGATATGTAATGTCTTACTTGTTCAAGCAATACCGGATGCGCATCATACAAGTGCTTCATCATATATTCAAGTAACAGCAATAGTCGAGATAAGTGCAAAAGTTGATAATCTTTCATTGGCGTTTTAACTGCTTCGCTGCAACGCACTGCACCACTCCCAGTTACAAGTAATACAGATTTTTTCTGCATTAAATTTAGAGAATGAAATAGAAAGAGAACTAACTGGGCATGTTCAACATTCAAATCTGCAAATGTACATTAATATTAAGTACATAATATAAAGCTAATTAATGAAATGAATGATATATTAAATGAATTCTGAATAATATATTAAAAAACTTAATTATATTAACAATTATATTTACTAAAAAAGCAAATACATAATATACAACTTATATAACAATAAGCTAATTAATTAAATTAAAAAATTTTACTGCTTAAAAAAATATAGATATTATATAATATAAATTTGAAATATATATCCTACCTTCATTTTCAGCTTCATACGTAGTCTGAGGATTGCATACATTTTCAACCATAGTTGTTACTAACCGATGCCATATGCTTATACACGCAGCTTCCCTTTCTAATTGAGGTTTAAGCAATAATACCTAATTATAAAAATTTTTAGAAATATAATATATGCTTGGTACATTAAAATTAAATATTATTCTAAAGAATTTTAATGTAAAAAGCATCATTAAATCATTATGCACCTGCGCTAATACACTGAGAGTTCGTGGATACACTTGAAGGGGCCATGTGGTAGAGCTATTGCTTTCTGTAGACCAAGGACTTACTCCCAAATGTTGAAGCAAGGTATTTTGCAAAGATTCGCTTAGTGTATTCCATGCCAGTAAGTTGTGAGTATAACGACTTAAAGCTTGAGAAAACTCCGAATACATAGTGCCCAATGTAGCACCATAAAATGCAGAAATTGTACCTAAAAATTGAACTTTACTATAATACTATACTTTTAATGTAGAATGTAAAAAATAAAATACAAAAAATAAATATTTCAATATAAAACGTACAAAAAATACGGTAACTGTATAAATTTACCTGTTTCTGTTCTAGCTGTTTCATGATCTAGATCTCTTATAATTGCTGCCAATATAACCATTTGTTGCTCAACTAATCCATTAACCACATATTCTCGAACGTATGTACTTCTGCTACCGATTAAGTGCTTATTCATGAATTGAAATATTTTTGTTGCAAGTGAAATGTACTGTAGAG
>NW_012130074.1:6766294-6768803 GCF_000143395.1 Atta cephalotes
TATATATATATATATATATATATATATATATATATACATAAATAATATATTCATACCAAACATTTATGTTATATCTCATAATATTTATTTTTGTAGACTTTAAAAAATAATCATGTAATTAGAAACATACACCATGTGGCTCCCGATTATCAGGAACTATGGTAGTAATAGTAGTGCGTTCTGCACTTGCTTCGTTATTTGTTTCTTTATTAGCATTTGTTGAAGGCTCATCCGACGGAGCAATGGTTTCTTCAAACCATAATCCCAAAATAGGTTCGCTGTCCTCCTCTGCCGACATAATAGTTTGTTCTATATAGCGAATATATATCAGTGTGTTAATAAAATTGTCTATATGTAAATATTAATGTAAGCATTTTGAAACTGCATCTAAATGTATATGTTACATACGATTACATGTTTACAGAAATTATTTTAAAATTAATTTTCACATATTAATAGTAGCATAATAGTGCATAATATTCATGAAAAATTAATTTTTTGCTTGTATTCCACAAAATAAAATTATGAAATACATATTAAATAGCACTTATATATTTTAACATTCCTGCTGGTAATGATAAAAAAAAATTGCAAAAAAAAAATAAAGATTATTTAGGACGCGCGTGCGCATATGTATATATATGTATTCTAAATATATCTTTCATAATCAATTTACTATTACATAGTAAAACTAAGCTCATATAAGTATAGTACATTATAATATATTAGAGTTGCACAATTTTACCCTCATCAGTGGAATTTTCTGAACAACTCAAAAGATCTTCATAATATGTAGTAGAATCTGATTGACTCAATGCATCTCCTTCTAAAGGATGCTTTTGTACTCTTTTCAATGTACATGCCTAAAATAAATAAAACACATAGGAATATCACTTAATTAATATAAATATATTAATAAAATATTACATTATCGATGTTTTAATATTAATGCAAATGTATATAAAATAATTCAATACCTTTCTGTAACTAATAGTAGCCAGATAAAATAGCAAGTGATTTAATGGCACTGCTTGTAGAAACGTTACTGCTCTTTGCAATGCTGTAGCAGTAGACAAAATATCCAGCGGTGCTGGTTCAGGAACTGCCACAATCACATCGGAATTAGCTTCAATAGATACATCTTCCAAAAGCGCGCTCATTAAATTCAATGCGTGGGATGCTAATGCCACTGATAATACACCAAATCCTTGTTGTCTAGTTATACAGAAATGTTATATATATATAAATATATATATATATATGTATGATATATACATATGTATGATATATAAATATATATGTATGATATATACATGTTTCGACGCTAAAATACACATAAAACGACATATATTAAAATTATAAAAATACATTAATACCGAAACAAAACTTACAGGATAGCTAAATTATGATAGAACATGAAAATGATTATATACACTGTACATATACAAACATTCATAATCTAATCGTATATGTGTATATATATATATATATATATATGCTTTTTGAAGAAAACCAGAAAGACAAACGTAAATGTTTCATTCTTGCACTCTGAAATATTATCGTCGCTGAAATCGTACGCGAAAATAATATTCCATTTTCTAGTGAAAATTTTGTTTATGTTCTATTTTGCACCTATAAAATCAGTTAATTATCAAAATGAATCACCCATCGAATGAATTATTCCTGTTACAATATGTCTCGTATATATTCTAATATTGAATATGCTGATGATTTTTGTGTATGGTTTCTGTAACGGTAATACTACAGAGGTGATGCAAGAGTATGCGCGCAGAGTTCCAGACAGATGAGTACCAGATCGGCGAGTCATGTTGACCAGATCAGTGTTTGACTGCAACATGAGCTGCCCATACTGGATGCACTATTGCAAAAGGCTAACATTTTGAACAATATTTAAATTAAACAAGTAATCACGTGAATAAATAAGTGTAAACGAGTAAGCTATAAATTAGTACAAAAAAGAAAACTATGTCGTCTTTTTTGTGATTTCCTCCAAAACGAATATTTCTAAAAGACTTTTTTCTTCAATTTATTCCCTACACACTCCTGAAGTTTTAACATTTAAATTCAGAATAATATTAACATTTAAATTCATATGTACAGATGTATATACGGAAACATTATCGTGTCTCTAGAAGTTTGTTCGCGTCGCATTCAACATGTTCCTACTTCCTCCAACCGTAGCTCCTATTCATTCAAACGCGCTCGTTAGAATGAATAGGAACTATGGTAGGAACATATTGAGGCATGTTAGAGTATGCGATGTAAATAAACCTTAAATGATTAGATATCATGATTATTACATGTATGTAGGGTAAATTAGAGTTATTGAATCAACTTTTCATCCTATGAGAAAATAATTGACTGCACACATTATAATTCAATTAAGTATGAAGTCGATAATTTTCTCTAGAGTTGGTTCTACAAAGTTGGTTCAACGACTCTGATTCACCCTGTATATATACATATATATATATATATATATATATAA
>NW_012130074.1:6770589-6777991 GCF_000143395.1 Atta cephalotes
ATGTAATTTGATAGATATCTTTCTTGATATTACAATTTTGATAACTAACAGTATATAAAGAAAAATATAAGATAACTTTAGAAAAGTTCCTGCAATTAAATCCACAAAAATATAGTATTATATATAAAATACATAATACTTACACTTTCATGAGATTTACACGTCCACTTCCATCACGAGCTTTACTTGGTGATTTTCCCTTTTCTTCTTTTCCTTTATCTGCAGCACTAAAACTGCTCACAGTTAATTGCGCTTGTAATCCAGCGACTAAGAGCCATACTCCAATCAATAAATGATTTTGCAGAATCTAGTATAGATAAAGAAGATATAATTACATAATAAAAAAAACAACAGTGTGTATTCACAAAAAAACTAAATATGTGTATATTCACAAATAAATTAAAATTATCTCACTGGAAAATAGATTTTAAAATAATAAATAAATGTAATATTTTTTTAATTTTAATGTAGAACAAAATGTAATTTTTACAATATCAAAGAGAAACAAATCTCATGGAAATTACTTACATGTCCTCCTGCACGCGTGCTATTTTTAATAACATTTGATACTTGGCCAAATATTTCTAGACTCTTCTCAACAACTGTAATTGCTAAAGAATCGTACTCCTCATCGGTCGTTTTTGTATTCTGATTGGTTTGACTATTTGCTGCAGTATTTGTACTACACTTAGGTGATACTGCATTTGTTATGCCAACTATGCTTGATGCTGTTGCATTTGCAATCGAACAATACAAACAAGACATAGTTAACAGCGACAATTTTTCCAACTTTTGTGATGTCAAAGGTTCCAATATTGGAAGAGATATCACATTATGTACAATATTAATGTCACTAACGACAGAATGTAAACTATGCCTTATCGTATGCGCTTCTGAAGCATTTGCTGGTAAGCTGAATCCCTTTTTAGATAAATAAGCTTGATACTTTCGAGTATAACGCGACAAGTGTGGAAGATTTAAACACATATCCAACAAAGTATCACCTGCACCCATATTCTGCAATATGTTTATGTTGTTTGAAATAAACATCATCTGCAATATAATATAGTTTATTATTCTTTTGGTTTAATTCATTTCACTATTCATTTCACTACCGAATTATTAATAATTGTAATAATTATGATTACATATATGTACAATAATAATATAACAAAAAATACAACTTACAAATAATGTAGTCATAAAATAAGTATATTTTGATCAGTTATAAACATTTATAATTCATTGACAAACCTTAGTGTCAGAATGTGTCTCGCTTGCAATGACATTAGTATTTTTGTTCGTACTGTCCACAGAATTTTCATTGATTAGAATCGCAGATGACGAAAAATCTTGCAATGGCATTGTCAATTGTTCAAGAATACTGGTAGACAAATCACAACGAGACCGCATAGATTCTTTTACAGACTGCTGAGAAGATTCCTTTTCTTTTCCACCTGATGAAATTGTTGCATGAGGTGGTAATTTTGAATTTTTTATTACTGAAATAAGAGCAATCTCTTCTACAGATGTAAGTAAAGACTGTCCTGTACATAGCGCACGTATCGGGAGTAACAGTTGCTTCGTAGTTAAAACCGTCGATGCAGTTTCTCCAGATTGTGTTTGTTGTTGTGGCAACTTGTCCACAAGATATGCAAGCAGCACTTTGCATGCTTGACAAACAATAGGTATTTGACTTTTAGCAACTGAAAAGAATATTTAATGTAAGATTTAGTATATATTTATAATCCTATATACCTGAAAAAAAAAATATATAAAGCCTATATAATGAAAAACTTTAAAATTTTTTGAATTATTTTGGTATTCCAGGATACCTGAATAGTTTCAGAAATATATAAAGTAAGAGAGAGTAAGTTAGAGAGAGTAAGGAACAAAAGATAAAAAAAAATATTTAGATAAATCTATTTAAATCTTATCTAAAATATCTAAAACTATTTTGTCTAAATTATTCAAATACTTTACTAGATAAATATTTTTTACTCATTAACTATTAGCTAAACATTTTACCTAAAAAAACCTAAAATCTAAGTACTTTCTTCAAATACCTAAAAAATATTTTATAGTTACGTCCGCTTTCTTATGTCTCTTATGATAATCATGGAATAATGGGACAATTGTAAGCATATCAAAATTTTATAAATAAATGCGTATAAAATAATTTTTGGTACAGTCATTCGCAAGCAGATGCGCGATGTTACTTACATGTATTTGCGCAACCACTAATACAATCTGCTGACAAGGCAGCGACCGCCGTGTAAAAAGTATCGTATTGATCCTCGTGAGAGACAAATTTGTTTTCGCTGTAAAATAACAGAAGGAAAAGAGTGGATACTGTTGCCAAATGGAATAAAAGATCGGATGAATTCGATCCGCGATGACAGGCGGACATCCATTTCTGTTCCGCTAAGGGGAAACATGCTCTTTTGGGTCGAAAAGAGCGTGGTTTAATGCGATTGCTGAACTACGACAAATTATACTTACCTTTTAATGATGCTCTTTATGAGATCGATAACGTCGTTTTTATTAAACGAACGCGGCGGTGTTCCCAATATCGGTTTCATTACCGAGGCCCACTCATCATGACCACCACTCTTCGCCGCCATTTTTGATATTGAACTTAAGCTAGAAATTTCGTTAAGTTTCGTCTCGTCTAATCATAAGGCCGCGTTCACACCATGACAGAAAAGCAACAGCCAATTAGAACTCGCGTTGATAGGATCGAAATAAGACTGTACATTGAAAATTGAGGTTGAAAATTGAAATTTGACTAATAAGGAATTTTAACTCCTATTGTTTTGTTCAAATTTTAATCTTCAATCTCATCTTCTTTGCCGGTTTCCACCAACGCCGATCAAGTTTAATCGTGATTAACTGTCACAATTGGTTGATTCTACTAAACAGCAAATTGGTCAATCAACGGCTGATTAAATTGGCGTGGGTAAAATTAGCCCTTTAATGTTTAATCTGATTCTTCTAGCCTTATCAGCGCGAGTTTCGCAATTGGCTGCTGCCAAGAGGTAAACCGCTGAGTGCTGACCAAAATCCTGTACACCAATGCCTAGTAATTTCTAATTTACAAATATTGCCAAATTTGACATTACCTAATGTTCAGTAATGCTCACTAATGCCTTCTAATGCTCTAATAATGCCCTAGTAGAGTCCACTATAAGCCTGGATCATACGAACGCTTTGACACAGAGCACTGATTGGTGAAAAGTTAGTTATAGGAGTAAATTTTATCTCCATCATCCATTGTTTACCAATCAACGTTCGGTGTCAAAATGCTGTTACCCATATGAGGATTCAGGCTTATAGACATTAGTAGGCATTACTAGGACATTATTGGGACATTATTAGGGCATTATTAAGGCATTAGAAGGCATTAGTGAGCATTAGGTAATATGAGGATACAGGCTAAAGCCTTCTGTCCATCAGATCTTGGACAGAGAAAAAATTAACAAATCACATTTGAACAATTTGATCACACATGGCCATTGCGATTGGTCAATTCTTTCTTCATCCGAGATTTCGGACTGATTTCTAGCATCGTGGACACAAGGCTTAAGCAATGCCCACTAATGCCCCAATAATGCCCAGGAATGTCCAGTAATGCCCCTCAATGTGTACACTGTAATGGTCTCAGCGATTTACTCCTTGGCTGCTGCTTTTCGTTATGGTATGAACAGTAAACGTGCCTTATGATGAGACGAAAACTTAACGAAACTTTTTCAGTACCAAAAATGACAGAATACACCAATAACAGCGGCGGACACTTAACTAAGTCACCTGAAAACGCCCAATCATATTTAATTACTATTTATCATTGCTTAAGTCCGGATCTACAATAGCTCTTTTAAGCCACAAGAAACTGACCAATTACAATCCAATGCGAGAAGATTAATTGACTATAATTCATCCATTTCTTATGGGTTAAGGTTTAAAAACCTATTGCAGATTCGGATTAATTAAAAGACAATTAAGGCTGCGTTTAGCAGAAATGCAGTAGTTTCTTCCAACATAGATTAATCATGATTTAAAACCGGTAGCATGATAAGTGTGTTCCAAAACTCGATTCTGTCATCCAAATTTATTTATTTTTTATCCTTGTTGAATATTCGGTGAATAACAAGAAGTGTCTTCCAACAAGGATGAATAATCCAATTGGATGAATAATAAGTATACTATGGATGAAACATTAGATAAAACGATACACGGGGGCACTCGAGTGATATTTCAGAACGCAGAACCATAAAGGTTCAATGGTTCCTCCCCATTCCTCCCACCATGCTTTCAACCCACATTTCGTGATACGTCCAACAGCTGATATCAGTCATATCATTATCAACCAATATTTGCCGGATGTTAATCACTGTAGAAAGATCATACGTTCAATCATGTCGCCCTGCATATCCCCTACTGTACGTTTACGGATGTGTTTAATGGAGGAAACATTGTTGCAGATAATATGACAAAAGAATCAATCGCTAGCAGTTAAACAAAAGTTCGTAGGGCTCTTGCGTAGGTTATGCAAGCCTCCTTATCTGTCAGGCCACGTACAGTAAAATGGATAAGCCCATGTATTTATGGAGAGGCGCCGACAAATTGTCCTTCACGTTCGGCGACAAACCGAACGGTGTTATTTGCAAGCTCATCACTGTCAAGGATCATATTTTCGCAGTGACCACGACCAACAATCTCTATCACGGGGAAGTGTCGTTTCACGATGGCGCCTCTCCGACGCTCGTTTTTAAACGAGCCCAATTCGACGTCGTTGACCTAGCATCCAATTCCGAACATTTGTTCATTGTCAACACTAATGGGCATGTTTTGAAAGTAAATCCTCAGGACATGAATGTTGTAGACTCAATAATTCTCAAGGAAGAAGTAAAATATTGTAGCCATGGGTATGTACACATACTGGAAGATAGACTTCTTCTACAATTATATATTTATATAAACCTGGTTTTTTTCTTTTAACTATTAATTATTATTTAATTCTTATATTTTTTTATTTATAATACATTTTTATTTATATATATTACATATGTAGATATATAATTTAGACTATTATCCACTTGATGCTTTTGAAATATTCTTTGATTGGTCAATTAAATGCTTCAAAATTGAAAACTACATTCTTATTTTTGTATATTTTTATATAGACACTCTGTTATTTATAATAGATATATGATATAAGATTTATTCTAATACACAAATAAATTTATTAAATTTATTGAATCTGTTGAATATTTACTGTGAGTGCTGTGTTTATCATTATTAATAAGTATTTATATTTTTTTATTATAGAAGACTATAGAAGACATTTTATTTTATTTACAGATATAAAGAAGAAAATGAAGTAGTAAAAGTGAAATTTATAGCGGTTAGCGATCAAGCAGCATTATTTGTCACAAACAGTGGACAGTTGTGGGCTAGTGGCAATCAACCACAAATAGATGTAAATAGTACAGAACCAAAAAAAGTTAAATTTTTTGAAGGTAGGACAGTATCTGAGATTGCTTGTGGTTCTAATTTTAATGTGGCTGCTGTGAGGAAAACCACTAAACTTATGAAAGATGATACAGATAGTGAAAACGAGTTGGAAGAAGAAATCTTTGTTAATTCCTGTCCACAATGTCTTAATAATGTTATGTTAAGTCCTGGAAGTGTAACATCGTCAGACACATGTCTCACTGGTCTTCATGCACAGCAGTTTAGTGAAGATCGTTCGACAAATTCCATCAGTGCTTTGTCCACTGCCAGTAAAGAACATATTTCTCTACCAGAAATGGACAAAAAAGAACAGCCAACTGAAATTATTGCAAATGGCGAGGAATGTCTAAATAATTTAACAGATTCTGACAAAGACGAAAAAAGAAATGTTATATTTATAAACACAGAGACTGCTCGACAATTTTTAACCAGACAATTGTCTTGGGTTTCGTCTTATGGAAGTGCCAAGGAAGACATACCCATGGAAAGTGTCGATCGATCAACAAGGTTAATAAAGCAAAATGTCTCGAATATGGCAAACTTAGTGTATGAAGGAGTTAAAAATGTGGGAGGTAAAGTTGTAACTTTATCTAGACATATGAGCGGTAGTTCTGATATTAATGAATCCAAAGCTGATAGCAATGAACACTTAGAAGAGCAAGGAGATACTCACATAAAACCAACCAGTTTGGCACTGAGCTTGCGTTGTGAAGAATTTCCTTGGTCATCGAGTACTGGTTCCTCTGAACATGAATTATCCCAACATGGGTTGAATGAAAGGATTAATACATTATCCCGTACTGGTAGCAACATCCTGGCGACAGAACTTTGGACATGGGGTGATGTACAGTATGGACAATTGGGAACGGGAGACATTATTAAACGGCCAAGGCCAGTATTAGTAACAAAGCTTAGCCACACTGGTATCAGAAAGATATCTTGCGGTGCCTTTCATGTTCTTGCTTTAACACTAGACGGCAGAGTATTTGCATGGGGTCGTAACAACTTTAAACAGGTGACTTTGCACACTACAATAGATCAGAGCGCTCCTCAGTTGTTTACCACAAAATTATCTTCTAATGAAAGAGCTATTGATATGGCAGCTGGCAATTTTCACAGTTTAGTAATGATGCATCATGGTTTATATTTTATAGGACAATCGAGGTAATTAAAACATAAATGTTCTTCTTTAATTAATTACTTTATTTCTATTTACTTATAAATTTATATATTACAATTTTAGTAAAGTTGGCGATATGTTTCAACTTGATATACAAAGCAAAGATGAATCAAATAGTCCGAGAGAGATTTTCAGTTCTGGGCAATACAGTTGTTGTTCTGTGATAAATGAACCAGCAATAAACGTATCAGAAGATTTGATAAATGATCAGATCTTTTTGGAAGAAATGTTGACTGTTTATCAGAATCTCATCAAGCCATTTCAAAAGAAAAGCGGTGCGACCCAGGAAGCTAATGTATATGAAACAATGTGTCGTTGTTATGCAGAGTTGATGCACTTTAGTGTTTTAAATGTCATAAGTTTGTGGGATTATTTTAATCATATTGGAGAAGCGTACGAAGTTGCAATTGTTGCCAATATAGAGGAATTTACTACAGTATATAAATACTATTTGAATGCTATTTGCGATGTTATATCTCTCAGTGGTTTTATGCATATTGCAAAACTCATTGAAGTGCCACAAATAGTATCAAATTTATTTGTACATAATTTAAAAATTAGTGATGTAATAAAGCATAGCAATGAGATCGTTATAACAATGGCATTACAGCATCCTTTATGTAAATTAAATAGGTAAGTTTTGTGTGTGTGTGTGTGTGTGTGTGTGTGTGTGTGTGTGTGTGTGTGTGTGTAGTANAGTATTAGTTA
>NW_012130074.1:6781126-6784953 GCF_000143395.1 Atta cephalotes
CTTATATACTATATTATTATAATATTAAATATTGATATAAAAAATTGTTTTAATAGTTATAATTAATAAGAATACTTTTTACATTATTCTCTTATTACATTATTATTGTTAGATCTTTTGGAAAACTATGTGTATCTCCGGATCAAAAATGGAAAGCAATATTTAAACAATGCTATCAACAACTTGGTGCATCTGAACCAGTCACCAAAAATTTTAATTACAATGAAAAATCTGTAGAAACGCAAAAAAGTGTGGCAAAATGTTGCTAGTATAATAACAAAATCTCATCAGAAAACATTGCAACGAAAAAAGCTATCTACCAACACTTCAAATACAAAAGAAAGAAGTAGCGAAACTATCGATCAACTGGATAAGATACCAGGTTTTGGACGAGATAAACTCACTAGTCAGACTTACAATGAAGTTCACAAATATTTAGTGAAAGCTTTTGAAAGCCCGCATCATCCATTGGGTGCTCTTTTAACGGAAATCGCTACGGTATACACAGCTACTTATGGTGGAGTAAGAGTACATCCATTATTACTTAGCCATGCAGTATCAGAGCTTCACAGTGTTACAGCAAGAATATATGAAATTGTACTCCTTTTATTTCCTGCTCTTCCACGTTGTGGCAAAGAATATATTCTTGAAACTGATAGTGAAGAAGAGTATGCATTGTAAAATTTATAAAAATTATATTTAAGATTATCTCAATTTAATAACGCACACACTTTCTAATTAAAAAATATTTACTTTTAGGCAAGTCATAAGCGCTGCCACGATACTTCATCCAATATTACTGCCACGTGTACATTCAGCACTTTTTGTATTATACGCCTTACATAATAAAAAGGAGGATGATGCATATTGGGAAAGATTGATGAAATGGAATAAGCAGCCTGATATAACTCTGATGGCCTTTCTTGAAATTGATCAGTAAGTAGTAAATTTTATATATATAATTATAAATAATAATAATAAATAATAATAATAATATAATAAAATAATAAAATAAATTGTAAAATGCAGAGATACTTTACTTTATTATACTAATTAATTTATATTTAACTTTTATAATTATTTACATTTTCTTACAAAATTGCAGGAAATTTTGGAAAACTACAAATGTAATAAGTATTTCAGACAATTCCTTACCATATCAGCATGAATCATACTTCAGTGAGGCCATAGAAACTTTACAACAACTTAAAACGACTTTTTCACCTTTAGAAAAGCTACTAGTGGTCAGAAATACATTTGAACAAATGACACAAGTACGAATATATAAGCGATAATATTAATATTGCTATTTATGTAATGCGTTTAAATAAATTATTTATATTAAGACATTTCTCTCTATGTTTTTAACAATAGGCAGTACAAAAACAACTAGGGTCTACATATTTATGGACGATGGACGAACTATTTCCGGTATTTAGTTTTGTTGTAGTCCGTGCTAGTGTATTACAGTTAGGAAGTGAAATACATTTTATCGAAGATTTCATGGAACCGTACTTGCAAAATGGAGAACTTGGCATTATGTTCACAACTCTTAAGGTCAGATATGATTATAATGTATAATATAAAAAAATAAGGATTATTTAATAAATTTAATTAATTATAGGCATGTTATTATCAAATATTACAAGAAAAAACGAACATGGGCGATTAATGCAGTCCCACAAATATATGGTACAATAAAATGATCAATATATGTGAATAATCAATATATAGAACGTATATACATGAGAATAAAATTATACTCATGAAAACACAAAACAAAATAAAAATGGACATATAAAAAGTATGTATTTATATTATAATAAACAAAAGTGATAATTTGCATTTAAGATAAATAATATAGGCTTTATCACGATTATGTAAATCCAAAATGTGATTTTTTATCTCAGATGAGATAAGAAATAACATATCAGTTCGTTTTAAAGTGTATCGTTATAAAGTGTATATAAGTTTACTATTGAAAAGTAATTACTTAATTTGATATTCTGCAAATAACGCTTACATATGAGTCATAGAAACTAAACTTCAGTACTTCCAGTTATCTGTTATTCAAGAATACCGCGCATTAAAAGCCATAGAAGTGCGTAGCTCAATATTGTGATAAGAAAAAAGTTACCTTTATATACTGTACATTTTTTCTTCTCTTCATTACAATATTAACTTATAGAAAGCTTTTTAATATCTACATATAATTGTTTATCATACTTCCTAATTTGTAAATACACTTTTCATACAAATTCTTTTTTGTACAATTTATGCAGCATTATGCATGTTCATTTTAATATCACTTTTAAGAATTATTTATATTTATTTAAAATTAAAAAGGGAATTATATAATGTATTAATTTTAATTACCATTAAAAGCCATAGAAGTGCGTAGTTTAATGTGATAAGAAAAGTTAGTAATTACATTAATTTATATATTATACATTTTTTCTTTTCTATATTATAATAGTAACTTATAAAAAAGATCTTTTTAAGATCTTTAAGATATGATTATTCATAATTTCTAATTTGTAAAGATATCATTTTTAATGGAAATTCTCTTTTATACTATTTTCGCACATTCCATTCATTTTAATATCATATTTTCGAGATTTATATTTATAATTTAAAAATTAATTATATATATATATACCATAAAACTAATAACTATTGTAATACAAATGAATGAGAGAGGAAATGAATAAGAGAGAAAATTGCTATTTATTAAATAATTCAAATTGTTTTTAATATAATTCATATAAAGAGGATATATTTCTATTTAATTTGCAAAAATACATGCTAGATATAATAATAGAACATCTTTTTGTTAACAAATTCCATGTCTATAGTCCATTGATATATATGTATGTATAGTACTATAAGAGATGTAATATGTATATATATATATATATATTAATTAATTAATATTACATAATTAACAAATATATTAAAATTAACATTATAGCTTATTTAAGACATTTGCAATAATTTTAAAGACTTATTACTTTATTTATTTTAAATCATTTCATAGAATGTGTATATATCATATTAAGAAAGTTTTATTTACAGTTTATTTACAAACATTTAATTATGCTATTGTATGTGTTCCATAAATCTCTTCATTTTTATTTATATGTGATATTAGTTAAACAAAACATTTCTTAATAACTAGCATGTACCTGAAACATATTCTTTATGTTAATCCAAAGGAGCTCGCTTATTCCGATATTTATATTATGAATGTTCATAATTATTTATTTTTCAAAAAAAATTATATAATATTACATCAAAAATTATATAATATTATATCAAAAGAATCATGTGATAATTAATTTTCTTTTGAATTACAGAAGATAGAAGATGTTTCTAAAATGTTTCAAGTTTTTAATGTAAACTGTTGCTTATCCACATCTTAGTAAGATCAATCGCATTGGCTCGGATTAATATATTATGAATATACCTTAATTTTAATATGCTATACACGTTTTATAATACGTTTGTCAAAGCCAAAATTAAATCAAAGTGTTAGCATCAAGTAATATATGAGAATTCCATCAAGTTCTCATTTGCTTTTAGTTACAATATGGATCAAGTACAATTATATTAGTCACAATTTGTAGAAGAAATTTTATTCTTCGGTATAGTAAACATTCCAAATATCCAAAAATAATACATGGAATAGTTATTTATTTACATAGTATTCAAAAAATAGTATAAATAATATGTGAAATATTAATATTATATATCATATTAATATTATAACAAATAAGATTATTGAATCGATATATATATATATATATATATATATATATATATATATA
>NW_012130074.1:6786331-6795567 GCF_000143395.1 Atta cephalotes
ATATATATATATATATATATATATATATATATATATATATATATATATTGAAAATATAACTTTTTATTGTCAAAGCGGAAGCGTGAAACAATTAGATTACCAGCAAAAGCTCATTAGAGGGAAGTTTGTAATAATGATGTATTAAGTGAATCGCATTTTTTAAATGGCGTAATAATATGAAGGAATATTGGCAATTATTTTGTACTAGTAAAAATAGTACACTTAAAAAATAATAATTTGTACTATTAGAAATAAAAGGAATACGCGCGGATTACGCAAATATAAAAACAGCATAATAAAATCTATGCATCGTTAATGTGTGTTAGTTTAAGTAATTATACTATATTATATAAAAGATTTATTTTTAATATTTTTTGGCAATATGAAATTCTGGAAAATTGTATGAATATTATGTTTATATGAATTTTTAAATAACTTTGACAATATTCCATTATTTAACGTGAAATAAAAATAGATTAACAGATTTGATATACAATCGATTGATTACGTTAATGTTAACAATTGTTTATTCATTACCATTATAAAAAAATAAAATTGTCAAATACATGAAAATACGTATTTTCTATCATTAAAAAACTACATACACACATTTCTCTGCTCCAATTTTACACTTCCTTTCCGCACATGCGTGGTTACGTGAGAATTGATGGAAATCGAGGTGGCGGGCGAGTAACGCAAAATAATTGGGACTACTGGTAGGGATAGAGATAGCAGATAGAACAGGAGAGAGTGAGTAAAATGGAAGTTCCATCTGATTGTTGTACCAAGTAATACTGTTTTGAAAATTTTACTCACGATCCTGACAATAAATGTCACGCGAATCATAATTATAAATAAAAAAAATGTTCGTAAAGGAGCTTTGTGGAGCAAAATTTTTATAACGGATAAAATAACTGACATTTGGAAACGTCGCAATATATAATCTGAGTATAAACTAACCTCTTGACATCAAGTCACCTCAAAACACGAAGGAATTTTGTCCAGTACGAAAAAGTTTATTTCTGAAAAATGTATGTAATATTCAATCATTGTAGAAGTGTTTTAAATATATCTTTAGTTGTACCTTAGAATATTTAACAATTATTATATAGTACTCTACTGAAAAAAAATCATGTAATTAAAACATGTAAATCACATAACAGATTGTTCCAAATCAGTATGTGATTTTTTACAATCATGTAATTTGAAAAATCACATGATATTAGAAATAATTTCATCCTTCATGTGATTTTATAATTATAAATATTGAATTTTAAAGAATTTAATGATAGAAATAGAAGAAAAAAGAACATATTATCATCTACTTTTCTCTACATAATTTTAAAAATATAATAAAGAAATTATGTAGTGATTTGGAACAATCCATTACTTGATTTACATGTTTTAATCAACAGTTACATGAATATGCAACTATAAGATGTGATTTTTTTCAATAGGATACACTTAATATTATCTTAATATATATATCTTAAAATACACAATAATTATTTAATTTACGTTGCAATCTTTGAATAATGTAAATCTTTGATGTAGAAGCTTATCTTTGATAAAAAAAAGTCAGTGACATAAAGAAACCATGTCGAAACGTAAATTTGATGATATGGAAGATACATCTGATAAGCAACCACTTAAGAATTCATTAGACTCTGATGAAGATGACGACGAAGTAAATGAAGATACTTATAATATCATGAATGAAGATGAATTTGAAGGTATCTCGAATTAGATATATAATATTATATAGATAAATCAATATGTTATATTTATCATTTTTATTATTGTAAATTCTTACTTTGTACAAGTTGATATATATGGAATAGCTTAATTACATTTATCTAACAGGTACAGAAGATGGACCCTCGGCACCAGAAGCAAATGTAGGATTTACAGCATTTAATATGAAAGAGGAGTTAGAGGAAGGTCATTTTGATAAAGATGGCCATTACCTTTGGAAGAAAGAGAAGCAAGTTAGGGATAACTGGCTGGACAATATTGATTGGGTCCAGGTAAATAAATATAACATAAAATCTGCTTTTGAGAATTAATGTATAAAAATGCAAAATTCTCCTTTTTTACAAATTTTGTATTATTCCAAGAATTATATTATACTCTGGAATTTCAAAGCACACAGTATTTATCATTTCTTAATAATTCAATGAATTTTGAGTGTTCGATAAATATTATATACGTTTTTTTCACAGGTTAAACCTGGTTCTACCACTAATTTACAAAAAAGTATCAAGTCCAGCAAAAGTTATGGATTGGGAGATAGCGATAGTGATGATGAGGGAGATATTATGTTTGATCCTATTCCATTGTATAAACAAATTTTAGAATATCTTAAACCTGGTGAAACTGTTTCAAAGACATTATGCAGACTTGGTAAACGCAATTGAGCATATGTTCAAATTATCACAAATAAATAATGCTAATTGTCCCAATCCAGGTAAAGGGAAAAAGAAATTGACTACAGCTGAAAGGTGGAAAAAGAAAAAGGAATCCAAAACAGGTAAAGAAGAGGAAGACCCAAATTCTATTAACATAACAAAGTTAACAGAGCTGGCAAATGAATTATTAACACGCACTGGTAATATGAACATATATCAAGAAAGTTATGAACAAATAAAAAAGAAGGTAAAAACTTAACATTTGTGTATAGTACATATTATCTTAATCCTTAGTACATACGATATTTCTTTGCTATACATAACGAATCATTTATGTTCCCGGTTAATTTTTCTCTCATCATTTTCATAAATATATAAAAATTATTAAGTGATTCTTATATATCCCTTTATCTTTAGAACATATTTATAATATTTTAAATACATAATTTAGTTATTTAAAAAAAATAACAACTAGAGACTATTAATTAGCTAAGTGCTTTTAATATTTCAAAGAAAAGAAATGCGCAGGACACAAACTCAATTGTGTATATTAAAGTTTAATTATAAGAAATTATATTATTTTATAGATTGAACAAGCAGATAAACATGCACATCCTTCGAAACAAGAAGCAGAGCTAGATATGTATGCTGATGATTTTGATGAAAAGGAGAAAGCAAAACTAGATGACACTGATAAAGGTGGGTAATATAACTTAATGACAAACATTTTTACAATACATTGTTTCTTTTTGTTTTTGTATAGACATTTTTTTATGTGTATCATATCCATACATAATATATATTGTACTATAAAGGAAAGACAGCGGAAACAAGCAATGCAGAAGAAAATATGTCTCTAGAAGAAAATGTAACGTGGGATTTGAAATGGTCACAAGATGAAAATGCAGAGATACATGGACCTCATACTAGTCAGCAAATGCATGCGTGGGCAAAAGAGGGTTATTTCAAAAAGGGTGCTTGGGTCAGAAGAACCGGACAGCAAAATCAATTTTATAATGCTGCTAGAGTAGATTTTGAACTTTATCTGTGACATTTTTGTCTAATACAAAAATGTGAATAAATAAATATACAAATTGTCTGAAAATTTGTCAAATCGAAACTTCTATGAAAGTTATGTACCATAACATATGTAAAATTTTTACACAAAAAAATCATAGATTATTATAAAAAAACCTATATAAAATCTATATAAAAAAAGGGATTACAATATAAGAACATAATATATTGATAAGTGTCTCAAATTATACATTTCAATAATTTTAATAAAATAACAATTTATTTTAATTTACAACACTTTTTGAAATTTTATATTTATATTTGCTTACAAGAAGAGTCTAAAATTCTCTGAAGAAAACAAATTATTCCAGAGTTAATAAATTTATATATATGAACAATTTTTTAAATTGATGAATATAACGTATATAGATACACGCAGATATTAATTTTCAATTTATAAATAATTTATGTTTATTTAGTAAATCGTGGCGATCGTGACGTAGGCCGTAGAGAGTTATGTAGTTGCTATTTGTGCCAAGCCGGTTCAAATCCATCCATCAGAACACACATCAGATTTTATTTAATCGTCATCTCGAAAGATAAACCGCTAAAGATATCTTTACCATAATAACCTCTCCTAATAGGCTGTTCAATGTTAAAAATTATAGGTTTCATATATCAGTGAATATATGCAGAAAAACTCATCACATCTCAGACAAGAGACAACTTAAGAGAAAAAGATTAATTAGTAAGTGAATTCATAATATATATGAATAAGAAATGAGATATTAAAAAATTCTATATTTATATGCTTTAAAATTACAAATTGATTTATAAGTAATCATTTTGCGTAATTTTAGGAAAATCTTAATTTCAAAATACACAATCTATTCATAAATATTCATATTTAAAAATGATAATTTCACTTCTTTGTAAAATGCAATTTCTAAAATGATATTTAACCAATTATTATTTTTTTTAATTATACATTACTATACAAACGTTTTCGTCATAAGTTATTAAAAACCATCTGGTACTTAAATCAAGATATAACTAAACTCATATACTTCAGAGACTTCTTGCGCATTCCTACGGGAGTGAGGTCGCTGAAATTTATGGTCCTCGGAGCTTGGTATTTTTAAATAGGATTTTATATCCCTAAAATAAATCTATTTGTACCGTACAGTATAGCCATACATCTTTATTTATCTAGTAGAGCGAAACTCTCTTTTTCTTGATTCTTATATTTATTTTGTACGTTCCAGATGGGAAACGCTTCTTTGGAAAAAGTAAAGTGTCTTGCCAGAAATAAAAAATATAGAACTGGAAAACTTTCGTATTTATTTATTATGAAAATAAATAACTCACTCTTTTTTATCTGTTATGTAGGCACATCTAAAATGTAGATGCAATATATATATATATAGTTGCTCAATTTTACATGGAAACGAAAGGAAGGAGATACATGTATTTTGGCTAACACACAGAGGATTGTGCAAGAAAACTATAAATTATAAACTATAAAAAGGAAAGAGGAATATAAGATAGAAAATAAAAAAGTATAAATAATAGAAGACAAGCGATATTGCATCATATAATAATGAATTACAAATTGAAAGCTTTTGTTGCGTATGTGTAGATAATTGGCACGTTTTTTTTTTACTGAATATAATTTTATTAAACGTTTTGAACATTTTTCTTAGCAATGTACGAAATTTTTGTATATGTAATTACTTAAAATATTATTTTAAGTATTTCGTGTTGACGCAAAAAATTGTTCAAACACGAATATCTGAGAATACACGTGTGCATGCATATATATATATATATATATATACGTATAGATTTGTATATGTTGTACACACAGGGGAACTGTTCCCAATTTTGCATCACTGCTCCACCGAGACTCTTTGATTAATCTCGTTGATTTTTCTGATGAAAATTACATTAGATACTATTCACGTCCATAATTTTCAACATTTAATAATAAACAACTTGCTGTAACGTAGCTTTTAATTAAAGTTTTATTCAAGTAAAGTTCACTTGAAATTTACTGGAGCGCGAGATTTTAACACGTACTACGTGACTGCAGTTCAGTTCGAAGAGACTCTTTAATTTTTAATTGTTCGCAATATAATATCTACGTGTTATAACGTTTCTCGATATTTTTATTAAAGAGAAATTGATTTTTAATTGATTTTAAATTTCAGTCAAAGAATCTCGCTGTGTGAAGCGTACTTGAGGACACCCTGTGTACGCGCGTACATTTTCGTAAGTATAAATCCGTAGCTCATCTTGAAAGGTCAGAAGAATTTCAAGCGCGAAGTGTTAAACATAGAAAAGTCCAAAAGTGTCTAGACTAGATTATAGTAAGAATTATGAATCGACACTTTTTCTTGCTACACTGATAGCTACACGAGTCGATCTCTTTATCGGGAGAGTGGGTCTAAATATGACTACGTTACTAAAAAGTGCGGTGATACACATGCAATGTACAATGTACCGTCGCTCATTAAAACGCAATGTTTATCGTGCATCCAACAAGTTCATTAACAATTACATGCTTCTCTCGTAATCAAGATAGAAAATATTCATTAAACTAGATCGCTTATGTGGATAACATAAGTAGAGAAGCGCCAAATATGGTCAAAGCTGGAAAATATTTGTCTTCCTCAAATTCACATTTAATGATAAACGAGAACCTTCCTTCAACGTTCAACAAACCTATTCTCAAACTAAATCATGCTATTCGCTGTATTGGTAAACAATATTAAATAATTCAAACAGAATGGCTTGCATAAAATAATTATTTCATTATTAGAAATTTTCCAATCAGCGATAGATTATTACAAACGAAATGTCGCATTCGCGTGCAATTAGAGTAATAAATTTCTCATTATATGATTCTACAAATGAGAGCTTTAAACTTTAAAAATCGTTTTTGTACTATTGAAAAAAATAAATGTACGAAAGTAATTATGAAAATAATATTGTATATATATATATGAAACGGTAATTTTAATATAAATATAATGTTAACAATAAATAACTATAAATATATTGTTTCATTAACAGCAAAAGAAACCATTTTCCGCTTTTATTAAAATTAAGTATATTATCTTATACATTTATAAAAAAAAAGCGCTTGCATAAGATGAATACGTTGAATTATTCCCAGCTCCAGATTTTTAACATAAATAAACTACAAAAAGTAATCGTGTTTTCTTTTTTTTTTTTTCAGTTTTTCATTTCTTCAATCGGCACATCGATCAACGTTCTGCCGAGAACGCAAGTTAACTCAGATTTGCTACGGAGATACGAGGGAAGCAAAGTAGTGAAAAGGTACATTGCATTACATCCACGCGACGAGAAAACGGTACTTTGGTCTTCTGTTTTTTTTTTTTTCAAGCTTGAAAGGACGCAAGGCAACTGGAGAACACGGAGAGACGTTCGGACGAGGGTGGAGACAAGGTAAGAACGACACATACGAGCAATACGAATCACGTGCCGGTCTCATAACGCAGACAAGGTATTTCCTCGTGCGAACTATTTTCCGTCGGCTTATCTTTATTGCAGCGATTCATCTAATCGCCTTTATTCTTGGTCTCTCGAACGACCCGAGTTCCTCCGAGTTCGAGTCGCCGGGAATATTTCGGGAACGATGGTATTGCCGTTATGAAACCGGCGCTGTGGAACACACGCATATCTCGCACGCACGTACGGGGGAACAAGTAAAACGGGCACTCGCATATGGACGTTTACGCACGTGAAGGTACGTCGTGATTTATCGGCGTTGGAACGGCGTTCGAACACTTTTTTTATTTAGCAGGAAACTTTTCCGTAGGCTTACTTCTACATAAATCACGAAGGTGATAATAATAAGGTTGTTATAATAAATTGAATGTGCGCAGTGCGTACGGTGATTTATCAGCCAGAATGTTGGAATCATCTTATTAATATCTTAACAACCTGATACACCTGTTACCGTTCTTTAATTTACATGGAAATAAACTCGAGAGAAATATTTTCTACGGAAGCGAAGAAAAAAAGTTGTTTTCGACCGTTCTGACGCCAACTATATGCATCCGACATGTTACACAGGCTGTATGTACATACAAAAATAGCCACCGTGCAGCAGCGGCACGCCTCAAACGCATCGAAGTCTCCGAAGTGCGGTTTCGAGGGGTGAAAAGGGGGATACTCGCGGCTGAGAAGAGGAAATGGAGGAAGCGAGGAAGGACGCTTGCCGAGGCCTTTATCCCTCTTAGGATAACTCTGGTCCCGCTAACCCCTCTCGGAATGAAGCGCCTCTCCGCCTCTCTCGTCTTCCTCTTGGTCGTTCTCGAGATGCACATAGCATGACTAACTACCATGACTAACGAGTCGGCCGAAGTGCCACCGAGGAATCTTGGCTAACCGAAAGAGAGATAGATAGATAGATAGATAGATAGAGAGAGAGAGAGGGGGGGGAGAAAATACTTTCGAATCGAATATTTCATGCCTCGCTCAAGGGGTGGTCTTTCCTCTCAAATTCTCGAGAATTCTTGAATTATCTCTATATGTTAGATGAATGAATAAATGAATAGGCGTTGGATGTGATTAAAGGCGCGAACAACGTGCAAGGGCGATGTTAAAAATAATGATTGTGAAGTCACATGTATTACTCGAGCTGCTTGTTATAGACTAAAGGTTCTATATATGTATAATTACTATATGTATATAGGCTCATTTATACCTATAATTACTTGCGCCTTCTCAGATCTTACATTTCCGACGATTTTCATTGCTGTACATGCTCAGAGAGCCTCTTCAGTTTATTCGGAGAAGTTGGAGATTTTATCTGCGGTGATTACTTAGAGAGACCGTAGTTTATAATCGTGATGAAGTGAGTCTCAGGATTTCTGTACGAAACAAACGTAAATGGAAATACCGATGGAAAGGATCTTAGTTGTAGCTTGAGCGGCCTAGATGTATCGTAGATACCTGCTCGCGATTTACGCTTAATCGCGCGATTTGAATGAGAGAAAGCGAGCGAGAAAGAGAAAGAGAGAGAGAGAGAGAAATGCACAGAGATGAGATAGAGAAATGGTTGGAGATGAACATCTAATGTCGGTAATCAAAGTTGTAAATTGGATCGGATTTAATTTCCTCCTCTATTCCTGTTCTTTAATGTTTCAAGTGACAAAGAAACAAAGAGACGCGTCTTATATGTTCAATTAGAATTTTAATCTTCTTGATTATTTTCATTGAAAATTATTATTAAATTAACTTAATTTTTCGTGTACTGCACAATTATTAATTATTGAATACGCGAATTATTTTTGTTGAAATCTAAATGACATTCAAAGTAAATTGTGCATAAGATAATAAAAAAATGATCTAAGGATATAATTGCGTTTATAAAAATACAACGAGAAGAAATGAATCTCCAGATCATATTTCAATATGCTCGTTTTTGTGATGTTTGAAATCGATCTGCCTTAAAATTCCAATAAAGTCGAAGGTCCAGAATTTACTGACTTTTCCTCCTCTCTCTTTCTTTATCTGTCTTTCTTCATTTCGTTCTCCTTGCTCCTCAGCAAGTCTGTCGTAAAACTCTTCGCATAATCAAAGAAGTAGAGTCGGTTGCCGACTTTCGAGTTAAACTACGACGATCAATTGCGCATTCCACGTCGAAACTTGAAGACTTAGCGAGCCAAGAAGACCCATTTCGGCTACCGAAAGACTTATGATGTAGCTCGCTAGGTCAGTGGATCGCACAGGAAGGACGTTAACAGGGAATTTTCATTCAAGTTTCTCTCTCTCTCTCTC
>NW_012130074.1:6797265-6799890 GCF_000143395.1 Atta cephalotes
CTCTCTCTCTCTCTCTCTCTCTCTCTCTCTCTCTCTCTCTCTTTTTTGCTTTTCACTTTGGGATGGAATGAATTTTTCAGAGCGCCAAGCGCAACTCAGGACGAAGGAAGGCTTGCGAGAGAAGCCTGCACATGAGAACATAAGCCCTGAATGTTTCGTTCTAATCGCATTAAAGTTAAACGCTTTTACGACCCTCGTAAATATAGTTTCGCCAGTTTCCTCCTCCCTCTCTTCTTTTTCTTTTTTCCACGCAGCTGAGTAACATCATTTTTTTAAACGGTCGTTTAGCAGTCGTTCGGCACGAATGAACATCGATGTGAATCGACGGGGATTGCAGAATATCTGGGAAAACTGTGAACATTCTGAATGGGAAGAGGACGGTGGTTTCCATACATTTTTTATGATACTATCCGCATATCGAACGATGGTTTGCGAACGATCTCTATGTGGTCTTGTTAGAATTATATCATGTATATCTCAAGGAAATTAACTTTCCATGCGCGATCTATGATGAAGGATGACTTACATTTCGCACAAACCACGACATGTTTCTTCGATATTTACTATTAGTAATCTCTTTCGAAATTTATGATACCCAATTTTGATAGCTACGAAATTAACTCCGCTCTATTTCCTTATTAGCGAAGTTCGCCGTCGACGGATCAATAACACGTACAACACACATAACGAACCTTTCTTCATCGTGATAATAACGATCTACTCATTTATTATTGAAAAATTAATCGTACGGAAGAATAGAGAATAGTGTGTGATGTATGAGATTAGGAAAATATTATCTCGGTACACTTTTCTGATCCTTCAATTTTTAAATTTATCATCTATTCATCTTCGAGATTCACCAAATAAACGTTGACGATTTAAAGAAAATGTCTTTAATCTTTCTCTCTCTCTCTCTCAGATCTCTTCCTCTGTATCTTTCTCTCCCTTTAAATTCTGTCATTGTGAAAGTTCAAGCTCCCCGACCCGTAGTAGGAAAATGCGATTCAGTAACGAGACTTAATCTCTGGATACAAACTACTACTACTACTGCTATTACTACTACTACCATCATTCGAAGTTATCTTACAAGCGGATCCAATTAGGAAGTTTTGCATATTCTGTTCGATTTCGTGAATGCGGTGCGTTTGAAGGCGTGCGCAAATATTAAAAAAAAAAAATAGAAAGAAAGAAATACACATACAAATAGGTTCTCAGGATCGTAATCGCAGATTCGCGCAACGATTTCCTTTGTCGTTTACATCGAGAAACGCATGCACAGATAAGTGCATACGTATCTTTATCGGTGTGTAAAACAGAATCGTTATAGCGAGTCGCGAGTACGAGCCTATTCGATGATTCCTATAACGGAAACGTACGCATTTTATTCGTACTGCATTGAGTATATTTTCGTATTCAAAACGTAACATCTTTCTTTTCCAAACTTAACATCATAAATTAATAAATAAATATATATATTTATATTTATATATTTATATTTTTTTTGTATGTATTTGCTTATGCTTCGTATAAATGTAATCCTTTGTAATTTTCCCTAAATATATTCGGTGTGTAATGTGCTTACAGAGTAAAAGGTCATAACTATTATTGCTTCAATTTACAATACTTCGTACGAATGAGGGATCCCTCCCTCTGTCAGTTGCAAAAGAGGGAAAGAAGTCAAATTCGTGATTTATAACGTAATTTTTGCTCCCTTAAGCGTGTTTCGTGTAGAGAAACATGTTGACGTAACTTATCAGCAAACAACTTATCATTCTTTCATTAATAGCGTTCTCAATCGCAACTCAAATTTGTAAGCTTCGAGAGTGACCGAGTATCCGGATACTCGTTCAATTTGAAAAGATCAGATGTCTAGCAAATGGATTTCAATTATAAATATTGGAGTCAGCTTTTATATCCAGCACTACATATCAAAAAGTTTAATAATTTATATTCACCGTCGAATGATCAATAATTTCTAGAAATTCGTGTTAGTATAAGTAAAGATATTTGGATCCGGATACTCAAATACTTACTGATACGTACGAAATTGAGTCCGAGCTTAAACGAATGTTTCGGATACTTTAATATCTGAGACGGGGACGGGGGGAGGGGGATAATAAGAGCTGTATTAATCAATACAACCTGTACGGTTGTAATAATATAGCTGACAATAGTTTAATTATAAACCCCGAATCTGGAACGGAGAGTATTAATTTCTAGATAGCTAGTAATCTCTAAGAGGACCTTTAATCGACTAACGCGACGCAGCTTTGATTTGATTTGTCACTACTTGTTCAAACAGATCCGACAAAACGAATGCTCGCCGGGCAGAATCGGGCCACTGCATTCGCACTGAGCTAGCGGATTTCAAACTCGCAATCCTCGCAAAATAAATACGGGTTCCTCTTGTGTTCTCTTTCTCTCTCATGACCCGGCCAGTACAACGCACTCTTGCGCTCCCACACAATTTACATTCCGAGTCAGATTGTGTTCCCTCAGTGAGAATGCATCCTGGCTTTCTCTTTCGCTCTTTTATGCTCTCTCCTCTCTCTTTCTCACACACACACACACACACACACACACACACACACACACACACACACACACACACACACACACACACAC
>NW_012130074.1:6802035-6809015 GCF_000143395.1 Atta cephalotes
ACACGCATACACACACTCTCTTTCTCTCTAGCAGCGACACAACTATCTCGGAAGACATTTCATTTTCACTCGTCCACGGTTGCTTCTGTTTGTCCTGGGGGGATAATTTCAGCGTGTTGCACGTCGTAATCCCGCCGGTTTCTTATGAGCCAAAAGCACCACCCGTTCTCGTTCGAGCAACAGAATTTTGGATAAATCGCTTTTCCAACGACGGCGACGACGGCGTCGACGACACAACGACGATGACATAACGACGACGACGGCGGTATCGATCATTCTTCCAACACCAAGTGGAAAGTAATGTCCACCCACAATCTCGACGCCACTCTTGCGTCTTACCGCGGTACAAACTGTCTGGAACACAGGATGTCGTTCTTTTTATCTTCTTTTTCTTTCTCTTCTCTCTCCGTGCCCATCCGTGCGAACGAACATTACCGTTGCTCAAACGTTTAGCCGTGCTGAAATGCATCTGCAGTTCGTTGGTTCTCGTATGCAATGAGACATAGGGTGACCGATAACGAAAGTTAACACGGATAGAATCGATGCAATCGTTTCCAAACAATATTGTATGTCGCGTAAACTTAACGGTCGAATGGCGATTCGAAGTGTGGTGTAAAATCTTTCATATTTTCTCGTACCATTCTCGCGGCCACTCCAAGTCCCAGTACACACTGGTCCTCTCGACACATACACGGCGCAACGCCTCAAGTATCAAGACGTCGCGTTGAGGCAATAATCTCGAGAAAGTTTCTCGAGAGTTTCAGATAGTTAAAGGCCCGTGATACGGAGTCGACGGCGTATCTGGTTCCGCCTAACGACTAGACTATTGTCCAGATTCGCTGATTATCGCCACAACTGGACCCACCAGCTTACGACCTCCCACCGCCCAACTCTTCTCATACAAAGACGACATGCGGTTTTTCGGATAGCGGTGGTGGTGGCGATGGCGGCGGCGATGGCGGTGCCGTCGGCCCGTAATCGTAATCGTACTCGTAATCGTAACTGTAATCCAACCGTCGTAGAGCATTCGATCTGGCGACGGGAGGACTACGTGCACGATAAAGCGATAACACTTCTGGAGGCTCATCCCGCAGATCTGTGACGTCCGCTACTGCGTACACCCCTTCCTCCACTGGAGGTTGCTTGCCCTGCAACGTAGATTCGACGGCGTCGCGACGTCCAGGATATCGCGGCGTCTCGTAGATGTTCGTTTCCCGCGATTGCGGACTATAATCTGTCGTCGTTGCCGCCATCGCAGCCGCCACTTTGCCGCGCGGTGAATCGTATGAAATGTCTTCGTTGTTTCTGGCCAACAATCGGCGGCTGTACGACTCGGCGCTTTTATCCAGCCCGTTGTCACCTCTACCAACGTAGACCAGAAACTCGGGACGATTCGGCGCCGCGTATGCCAGTGACTGTCTCTTCCTCTTCGCACGAGTTAACCGAGCGATCAGGATGAGCACGGCCGCGGCCGCCAAGAAACAACCAGCGGCCGATAGCGATAGATACAGGGGACTCAGGCGGCACCGCAGAGAACCCTCGGAAAGTGCGATCAGCGCTCTGCCAGCGAATTCCTCATCGCTGCAGACGATGTCGTGGGTGTCCAGTTCGAGTCGTGTCTCATTCCGACGTTCCTCGGCACGAATCACGTTCCACAGCCAATGCACTGAGCAGTTGCACACCAAAGGATTGCCGCCAACTCGTAGATGTGACAGTCCGTCCACAGGAAACTGCGTCGGCTGTAGGGTCGCCAAACTGCATCGACGTAACGAGACCCACTTGAGATACCGAGCTCCATAAAGAACTCGCGCTGGCAACTCCTTCAATTCCCGATTGCCATCCATCGAGATGCGCTCGAGATTCACGTTATCAGCGAAGGCCCGCGCGTTTACGTTTGCGATCATGCAGTCATTCAGGTCCAAGATTCTCAACTCGAACAAATTGCGAAAGGCTACGGCCTCCAAATATCCGAGAGGATTCGTACTTAAAACGAGACCTGTCAAAACATTCAATCTGGCCAGAGCGGCCGTAGGCACGGAAGTCAGATTGTTCCCGGATAAGTCGAGATACCGGAGATCCGGCAGACGATCAAATGCAACGTCGGCGATGTACCTGATGACGTTGTTCGACAGATTTAAGGAGATTAACGATGGTAATGATGGCAATGAATCTCGGTCGAGCTCCAGTATCAAGTTATCCGACAAATCTACACGCTCGAGACTTGGCGCCAGAGCCAGATTGTTCGTCGGCACTTCTAATAGCGAATTCTTGTTCAGAATCAAAGTCCGTATCTTATGCAGGTTTTTTAACAACTCATCGGATAGACTCGTGATCGAATTGTCACTTAGATCCAACACTTCCAACTCGCTGATGGACTTGAACGCCTGTTCGGATATCTCCGAGATATTGTTGCTGGCCAAGTTCAATTCTTTCAAAGACGTCAGTCCGTCTAGAGCATTCCTCGCCAAAGTGTGGATCATATTGCTACTGATGTTAAGCGTAATCAGATTCTGCTGCATACCGAAATTCGTCAAGCCCAACGTGTGAAGGAGATTCGAGCTCAGATCGAGGCTTTCTAGATTTCCGTAGAAACCGAAAGTGAGGTGCACATTAGTCACGCGATTGTTCGACAGGTCCAAGTGGCGAATCTCCGGATTCAACTGGATCGGCACGACCTCGAGACCAGCGTAGGCACACGAAACCCGTAAGCTCTCGTCGTCGCATCGACATCGTGCCGGGCAAAGGCCACTAGCCACTACTGTCATCACGGCGGCCATCGCTATCGCGATCGGCAGCGTCGACGGCGACGACGACCCTCGTGATGCCATTCCATATGAACTTCTTCTCTCGGACTGGAACTGCCCTGCGATAAAAATGAATTACGAAGTTATTTGATTATCGTCGATGAATAAATATGAATATTAAAAAATACTCAAGCAGAAAATAAGAGTGTCACCAGAAAATAAGAAAAATTGTACAGACAAGTTATTAAAATAATAAAATAAATCCTTCGCAACAGATACAACTAAGTAATACAGCGAAATTGGAAAACTTTGTTAAATTTAACCTTGACATTCTCATGATTAACTAATTTATTATATTTTGTCTCAGTGAACCTAAGATTCTTGGATACATCTATTCAAAACAGAATTCGAAAACAGAATTCGAAAAAGTTAAATCATTTTTAAGAAATGTAACAGATGAACAATCAGATGGATGGACAGCTTAACATTATAAAGAGTTCGGCTATGCTGTACTATTTAATAATTGATACAGAATGACACACAAAATTTCATGCCATTTATTTTATATGTAACACATTTATCTTTAACAGAATTGATACAGAACTAATATAGAATTACCGAAGCCTGGAAAATTATATAATTAAACAGTATGACATTTCATATGACACTCTGTATAAAATATAAGAGTTTGATATTTCTCTATAATACCTGAAGATTCTTCGAAAAATAATTCAATAGTTTTTATCACTTACATTTTAAAAAATCAGGGAAACTATAATTGTGGAAACGAAATATTATTCACTACAATAAGAATTTATGAATATCATGACATTTATTTATACGCCTATATGTATTTATTATAGACTTACACCTCAAAGCGTAATAGAAATTGCTGTACCATCCACGCTGTTCCAATTATCTCTTTAATGATAGACAGTTTAATGATATTAATTGCGTGTTAATTTCGCATTTCGAAATACTTTATCAAAATTCCACTTCTTTAACCGAACTGATGTAGTACTGTCATTAAAATCAATGAGATCGCGATAATGTGAAATAATTTAATTGTGCGAGAATTTAAAGGGGCATAAATCAAACCAAAATACATTGAAACACGAGCACACGCGGTTTCAGCCGTATATCCGGGCAATTAGAAAACATTTATTACATCCTATCGTGTTTGTTCGCGCAAACGCGGAAACATTCTTCGCGCTTTACACACTACATACCGCGATGTGATTATACGAACGATATAGCCCTGTATCATGAAGCTGCAGTAAATGTTTCGAATAAAACCCATCGTTAGCTGAAAGACCTTTGTGAACGCCGGGTAAACTCGGCGAAAGCGTAACTACCTTTTACGTTCGCCGGTTTGCCGCACAAGCTCGATGCAAGTTTATTTACGGACACCTGCACGCTCATTCGCGTTCAGATTTCGCGCTGCCTGCATCGCCGACTCCTCCCGGGACATGTCCGACACGGCGCAGTTTGTACGTCAACTTCTTTTATTTATTTATTTTTTTTTTTCGTGTCACGCGGAGGGTAAATAACGTCACCCATTCGTGACAAAAAGAGGAAAATAATACAACTGGCTGTAAAAGAGGAGTGAATATTAAATTTGCGCTCATACATCTCGACTAAATTTACTGCACTCGGCTAATTAAATCGACAACGAATCTCACCAAGCGTGCGCGATTTTCAATGTTTTCACCTGGCTGCTTTTCACCTGGTGTTTTTGACACGATCGTCACCTGTCGCCATAGATAGAGCAATCAGGTTGATTAGTACCAATTATCGCCAACTGTCTAGAACGCGTTCGCGTGTGAAAGATGAAAAGGTGACATTCAGGTGTTTCAGATAATATTATTTCATAAAAAATTAAATTCGAGTTAAAATAATATCATTCGACTAAACGATCGATAAAAACCATTCACTTGAAAAAAATATCGCGCAATATCGCCAACGTTACACTTTTTTTTAAGTTATGTTAATTATATTTAAATTAATTTTAGTATGTAAATTTATTGTATATTTTTTAAATATATTAATAATACTTTTTCTGCTTCTTCGCATTATTTTATATCAATATATATATTTTTCTCGTATTATCCTCAGACGAAGAAACAAGTGGAACTATCCTTCAAAGAAAGTTGGGAGTAACAAGAAAACGATACGTTTGCCAACGGCGCATTTATTTCTTAGGGCATGGTGCATCCTCCCTTAGTAAATTTATCCGCAAAACAAGCAATTCGACGAGTTCGTATTTCACGTGAAAGCACAGCGTGCTTGGTCTACTGCGATAGAATTAAGACCTAAAATTTACTAGGTGACAAGATAAACAATGCCGGGGCCATTAATATTTCGTTATAACTCTTATAAAGGTACAATGTTGTAATTTTCATTTCAAGCATTAGGAAATTTATATAGTCTCAAATAATTTAAAAAAAAAATATATATATATATATATATCTTATAAATATATATTTTTTTCTGTCTGATATGTCTTATATATCAGACAGAAATAAATGTTAAATATATAATTGATCTTTCATATTTTTCGCAAATATGACTGATAACGTGCGATTAACTGAAATAATCTTTAGATGGATCAATGATGGGAAAAACGCTCTTTACGAATAGTCTATTTTTCATTGAATGGATATTATCTAAAACGAAAAACAAAGTGCTTTCGCAATTCTGTTCTGAAATTCCCGTCTAACACACGCATAACTTGACTGTCGATTGAAAATCGATACTAGATTAGCCTATCAAATTAACCGCGAGTGCTTCATATAATGTATGTAGCCCCGTAATCGGACGCAAAAGTACCCTGTACGTGGAAAACACGCTCGCTGAGAGGTACCCCGGAAACGTTACACATAGCCGCGAACTAACAACAATTTGCGATCGTTAACCCATGCCAGAGAGCGCACGAATCGAAACGGGGTACGCGCGTGCATCAGAGGGCGGGATATTACGCATTGCGCCAACGATAATTTCGATCCCCGCATCGCGAGATTTCTGCCAAGTCCTCTCTCCTCTCCTCCGCTATCCAGAAAATTTCCCAAATATCCTCGTTTCAGTAAGTGCTTGCCGCGCCCTCCGGTAATTTTTCACGTCTCTTTTTCCGCGCACCATCGGGGAATAACAAATGGCGCTGATCTCACTGTCATGTATAATGCACAGATTTACAGCATCCCGCTATCTGGCACAGCTATACCACGTCCAAAGCCGCCGCTGGGCCGCCTCCTACCCCCTTCCCCCTCCCCCTCCCCCCACGCCTCCCCCCGCGACCACCCATCCCGTCGCGTCCGCAAAAAAATGCAACGGACGTTAACATCCGCGGCAAGTAATATCCCGTATGGCGGAGCGCGTCATTTTCTCCGGGAAATCGGGCGTCCCTTTTTTTCCTACCTAGCAACGGACGCTCTAGAATAGGGGCGTTTTTTGGCTCCGGGAATATCGCCGTAGGAAGAAAGTTGTGAAGAGGATAAAACGAGATCGACACGAAAAGAAGGAAGGAAAGATGAAGAGGAGGAGGAGGAGGAGGAGGAGGAGGAGGAGGAGAAGGAGGGGGAGGAAGAAGGGACTTGATTGCGCGGGGATATTCGAGAATATCATGCTCCGCGATAAAACTGACATCGCCCTGATAAACAATGCTTGTCTACGACCACCAAGATGATAAGAGCAAAGCCCGAGAATTAGCTCAAGTATCGTAACTTCGTATCTAGGTCAGCAGGAAGTTTTTATTTCGTTCTATCTAGCAACTCGTTAAGGATTTACATTTACGAGACTAACTATAATCTAGTTCTGTGCATCGTAAGTTTCGTGTAAGCCCCAACTCAACGGACGATTAAGTACTCTCGAAGCTAGCCTTTAACAGCGTGCTGCAACGATGAAATATTTAGTGCAATATCAAAGATCGGTAATTGTTTCTAAAACTACAGCGGATACCTATCGAGGTAATCTTGTTGCGAGAAGTAAGATTGTGTTATTAAGAGCAGTTCATTCCGGCGCAGCGATGAGCAGTATATTTAGAAGTTAGGAGGCTAACTATATCGGCGAAGAAAGGGATCAACTCTGTTCATATATATATATATATATATATATATATATATATATATATATATATATATATATATATATATATATTATTNTATATATTTAGTATAGTCTATAATTAGTGGTTAAGTTAGTTTAGTTTAAAGTTTAAGTAAGTAAATATATATATATTAA
>NW_012130074.1:6809035-6815996 GCF_000143395.1 Atta cephalotes
TATATTATATATATATACTATATTATATATATATATATATATATATATAATGTTAATCGAGAATCTTTCTTTATATATCTATCTATGCGGATCAATGTGCGATTTTTGTGTTAAAGATGATAAATATTATAATTAGATATTATAATTAGATACGTATGCTTCCTTATTTCAAAAGTGACAACGAAAAAATGTGATTTTTGAGTCATTATCACAAAAAGAGAAAAAGTTGTTAACTTGACTAAATGCATTTAGTCAAGTTCAAGTTCATTAATATGTATATTTAGTTAAATATATAGTCATATCAACAAAATTTTGTAATTTAAAACATGTTATTTGTTTGAATTAACAAAAATTTGTTTGACCGCTGTATTTAGTTGAATCAACTAATATTTTTTTTTAACATTTTTCCTGAACATATACGAGTTACCTAAGTAAAGATTATCCCATCAATATCATTAAAAGTGTGAACTAACTTAATTTCAAAAATAAAAATATCGTATGTATCAAGTATAAACTGATTTAATTTCATTTTAAAAAAATGTCAAAATTGTTATAATTCAAAAAGAATACTTTAAAAAAATTATTGAAATCATCAAAAAAGGTGATTTTTTTTAAAGAATTGTGGAACAAATAACAAAAATAACATTCGATGTTGTTAAAAATATATTCTTTTCGCCAATAATTTTCTGAAATTGGAAAATAGTTTTTCTCCTTTACTATAAAATTTAATTTGTTTAATTATGTTTGAAGTAAAGAAACATTATTGTAATACGTAATTTATATTTATAATTAATACATATAATCTTATTTATTATATCACAATGTTTTTCATATTATATAAGTATTTTAGACTCATCATCATTTGTGTAGTTTTCCCGAGATTCAATGAATAAATTTAATTATCTTGTATTATTGAAGCCTCTCTCATCACGTATTGGTTTATTTAGATAGTTCTGCACGCGTATCATTACCATCGATATCTTATTACACTGCAATTTACGCGCTATGTGATATTTTCGCAAAAAGAATTCATAAATAATATTCGCACATAATTTGTACGACGTGTTTGTAATGAGCTCGCGCGGCACAATTGCGATGCGAGAGGAATTAAAAGACTTCACGGTACAATGTATACGCGATGTTTCTCGTCCCAATATAAATTGTGAAAGCAATTCTGGCTGAAAAATTAATGTAGTCTGTAGCACAGTTTAATTTTCGATTGCGTGGGATGAGAGAAGCGTCGGCATTCTTAAGATAGCCAAGTTAAGACCGTCCCGTTTATCGGCCAAAGGAAACGTAAATAATAAATAAGACGATGGTTTCCCTTCGTCGCGACAGACGACAAAATTTGCCCGGACATGCATAATACATGTGGAAATGGCATCGGGTAGTAGCTAGGCAGTCGCGGAGCTGACTTCTTGTCTATAATAGAATCTTCGCCCGATTCTACGCAGCATAAAGCAAAGAAGTCTCGGATAACATATAACAGGCCAAGTCATTCAATTTGCGGAATCCCCTTCCGCTCCTGCCCCTTTTACCATAGAATCCATTCTCGTTCTCTCGATCCAACTGAAGACGAGCCAAAGTCATACCAAACTTGGCTAACCACCGAATAAACGGCCGCGCTGCAACCTCTCTAGCGAGGAACACGAATCACGCACGAACTATAATTTTACGATTTACCTATCATATTGCTATAATATGCTATATACCGCGAAGGTAATACAATTTCGTGATAATGCTATTGGTAAATCACATGCGTGATACGAAATTTTTCCCGAAATTTTCGAATATTATTTTCAATTACTATTCTCCTTTCGGGAAATTAAAAATTGTATGTGAAAGGGTTAATTAATTTTATCATATGTTTATTAAATTGACGGCAAAATTAAGCTTAACAAGTTAAGCAAATTAAGTTGCACGTTTATTGTATAAGAATCGTGGACGAATGTTTAAAAATGGCAGTTAAACATCTCTCTCTCTCTCTTTGTGTTTTCATACACTGTATCCACCCCAAATTAAAAGTGGTGACATTGCGAGGTTGCGTATAATTAATTTCATTGCTCTTGACGGGGCGACACTGCACACGTCCATTGCAACGAAGGTACCAGTGGCGCAGCGGTAAGAATTACTTGCCGTTATAAATATTCGAGGACGGTAATTAAAACCGTGCCCCCGCGGGTACTACAGCAGCAGATCAAACGTTAATATCACCACGCGCGAGGTATCCCAAAATTAAACCAAGCCATGCTCTAAACGAATTGCACGAATCGCTGCATTGAAATGCTAATTCAATTAGTTCTTCGGGGTTAAAAACTTGGCGGTACCACACGTGCGGGAGTGCGGGCCGCTGTGCCGAAACGGCTAATTGGATTAGCATATTAATGCGCGAAATCGGAAAATTCGTTAAGCCAAAAGTTTGCTCTAGCCCCGTCCGAGTCTCTTCTCGCCTTAATGAATAGCTCTTTCTCTCTCTCTCCCTCTTTCTTCCTTTTCTAGGCACGATGCAGTTACCGGACATAAATTACGAAACGAATGGTGGGGGCGGGACCCGTATACACGCCTCCTGTTTAATTTATGCATTTCTTGACCCGTATCAGCGGACTCGATTTCCTACCTGTTGGTCCGCGTCTGGCCTGCCACCTGTTCGAAAGGGATCCTCCTCGTTCTCTCTCTCCGTAGCGAGAAATGAAAAAAAATGCCTAGGCATTTACATTAACAGCCGGTCGACCGGCTGGGATCTTCAAAGTCTGCTCGTTATATTTTTGATCTGCTTGAGAAATGACGCTTACGGATTTAACGCCGTTTAACGATGCCGAGTGGGCTATCAATTCTCGCTTCATTAACCTTTCCCCCGCTGTAACGTCCATCCAAGACAGCTGTCGTTCCTTCTAATCCGGTTCGTATCGTGTCAGGAGGATCGGGAGGGATCGGTCTTCGTGATATATATTCGTGGACACCGACGGTAACTTTTAAGACAGCTGGCAATCAACGTCCGAACAGAATATCTTAAGGGAAAGTTTTAGACGTTACAGTCGATAGGGTACATATTACGTATCGATAGAGCGATACCTGCCGATTAGAGACGGGTATTATGAAACTGTCGTGAAAATGATCGTTGAGGTAGAGCGTCCGTTCCTGTTCGTGAAATGTTGCTTTTAGATTCATCGCGAAATTTTCCCTTGCTTGTCTCGACACATCGCCTCCGTCTTCCGTGCTAAATTATGCAAATTGAAGAAAAGATTCGTTTTTCGCGTGCTCGAGTGGAAGGGAATCCACTAGTGAAAGGGCTTGAATCGGATGACGATGATGAGAGAGGACAAGAATTATATTCAAAGTGCGTAGAGGATTAATACAGTGGTTGCTAGCTCCGGTTCGTATTTCCAGCGAGGGGGAGGTGGCACTCGATCGGTCATCGAGCACGTCGAAACGATTTTAACCCTCCCGGTCTTCTCGGGTCGCGCGACCAAAGCTTGTGTATCCGCTCGAATAAAATATTGCTTCACACGGAGGTCGCAGCGACATAGAAAGGAGAAAGGAAGGAAAACGGGGAAAGAGAGAGGGAGCGAGAAAGAGGACTCATTCGGTCGGGTACGCGCAGAGAGAGGCACGAGGGAAGCGAGTGGGAAAAAGCCCTCTGCAATTGCAATCCGGACAAATATCCGGAGCCGAGACGAACGACGAACGAACAAAGAGAAATGCGAGAGAGAGAGAGAGAGAGAGAGAAACGAAGCGCGCGACAGAGTAAAAGAGAGAAGAAGAAAGAGATGAAGGGCGGGTGGTGTAAAAGGCGGAAGGGAAACAGAAAAGAAAGAGTGAGAGAGAAAGAGACTCTGGTAGCTGTGCAGAAATTGTTCGGGCTACTGCGAAACGAAACGAAACGAAACGAAACGAAACGAAACGCTTCTCCCGCCGTTCCTATATATATGCGGCAGTCGATAAACCGCGCCTGCGTAGCTCAAACACACGGAGGGTTACCCCCGTTATAGTACGACGAGTACGACGAAGGCTTAGGGGGTTGCTTGCACGCATACCTCGGCTCCTCGGCGAACTCGCGCGAGCGCAGGGGGTGTGGATTAAAGATATTAAAGATACCTAGACCGTACATACACGGTCCGTCTGTTCATTCGCGCCCCGTCTGTATTTCCATCTCGATTGTTCGTAAACGAACACTTTGCCGTTGTTTCCTCTTCCTTCTACCTACTCTTCGCTCTTCATCTCATCCTCTCGCTCTTTCTGTTGTCACAGAACGCGTATTTTCGACCTATACGTCTCTTCCTTCCTTTCTCTTGTCAGCCCGCGCGACGTTTCCGTCGCACGAAAAAAAGAATCGGATTTCTAAAGTTAAATCGTGTCGCCGCTCGCGCGACTCCGCTTTCGAGAGGGGGACCGTTTTCAATCCCGGAAGCCCCGGGTTGAGCTCTTAAGAAACGGTATCATTAGGATTGAACGATTGTGTGGCGCACCATGTGTTTCCCTCGACATCGCACGTACATATATTGTACTACCCAAGTTGCACCCATGCCATCGTTACACCTCGACGTTACCCACTTTATCTCGCATCGCTTTTGCCGCGCCTGATTCATCAGTTACGACCTTCCTGACTCCTCGCTTGTACCTTTTTTCCAATGAATGCTAACATACGCGCGAAATATTCATCCTCTCTCTCTGTCTCTTTGTTCATTACCATTGAAAAAAAAACAGATATCTCGATTCTAAATTGCTCCACGCTTTACACATCGCCGTCTAGCGTCTTTTTGCCAGAGATTGTTTGACGTTCGATTGTTCCAAATTTAAAAGAGCTCAGCTTGGCGACACTACGAGAATGCTCTGGTAATATATAACACGGCGCGTCTCGCGCCGTTCGATTTCGCCCGTCAGAGATATTGAAATGCTCCTTGGATCGTATGTTACACATACCGCTCCTTTCGATCGTATTCCATCGGACGGAATACATAGTCGCGACCATCGTCGTCGTCGTCGTCGTCGTCGTCGTCGTCGTCGTCGTCGTCGTCTTATTTCAACGTTCCACGCTTTCAGCGACCGCGTTTCTCATAAAATCTCCCTCGGGGCTTCATAAAAATCGTCCACCGATAAATCACGAATGAAATTCCGCGGACGTCTATAACGCGTGCACACCTCGGTCTGATGCGACTCGCTCGGGCTTTCGAGCGAATTATGGGCAGCAGGGAAAATTAATCGTTTAAGTCTCCTAGCGTTGTCAACGCATCGTACAATTCCTGTGCATCTCATATCCACGTATAGCAGAGATATGAAACTAACTGGACCGCGCACTTTCATCTACGCGCATATTTCTCGGTCGGGCTGACGACTGATATTGTGCCTTCCTTCGTTTGAGCCGGCGAAGATTACCGGATGGCTTCGTAAGCGATATTAACTTGCGAAAATTTACGAACGATCAAATTAAATGACTTAATTCAATTAATTTTCCCACGAACGTACTCTCATTTCCGCCAGTCGCCTGATAATGCAAAAAACTGGCCTTCCCTGTTCGAAACTTCGTCCCCGTTTTATGTATTTGCATATTAACATCGGTACGGTATAATCTGATATGCTGCGGTCAATACAGAATTAACCTCAGGTAAATCCAATACAATTCTCAGTGTATTTAATACACATATATATAAAATTTATAACGGAATGTCACACATTTCCTGTTAATTATGTATTCAATTTGTCAAATATAGACCGAAGTTTTCTTCGCTAGAAAGTCTAAAGATAACTCTTGTCTTTTTATTCATTTGTCAATATTCACTTGATTTCATTTACCGTCAAATAAAAATTTTATTACAATTATACAATAATTAAATAATGAAGACGTATCTACTTAAGTCTTTGAAGCTAAAATAATCAATATGTGAATGTAAAATGTTCATTCGATTAGTAATTACTGAATGTGAGATATTCAATAAACCTATCAACTTCCTTCTGTAAGAGAATAAATTGGAAAACCGTCAGATAATTTATAAAACAGAAAAAAGTGCGCGATTTTTGATACATCTTGTTTTTTTTTTCCAAGAACGTACATTAAAATATTATCTTGGGTAATAGAATATAAAACCATTAAAAAAAAGAAAGAGAGAGCGAGATATGCAGGGGGAGAGAACAGCAAATCGATCGCGAAATATAGATAAATACGAGTGATAGAATTTACATATAAAAGCTCGATATGATAGTTCTAATTTACGATATGCGAAATATCAACGTGTTTGGCATGTCAACGACCGAGCTATGTATTCTCGTAATTCCGTATCGATGAAAACCGCAGAAATATCGGTCGGACATATTAAAACATCCCATTTGTTCATTGTGCGTCTCTGTTTTGTACCGATAACTATCGGTTATTTCCTCCACCTGTCCTTCATACTGAGTTACCGTATGTTCGAGTTGCGAAAATAGTCGAATTCACTACGTACCTCCATGTACATATCTCGAGTTTAAGGGAAAAAAAAACATTTGTTAACGTTGTATTTTTACAGGGTTGGTATTGTTTTACCCAGGGGATTTTTTTGAGTTTTACCCACTTAAAAAAACCCGAAATTTGAGTTTTTTGAGGTTTTATTGAGGTTTTGTATAAAATAAATTTTTTTATCAGTAATACATAAAAGGAACATATTTATAAATATTTAATGAATATAAGTATACTAAACTAACTACACGGATATAATTTTAACATATTTTATATTATATCAATTTTAATATGTAGGATATATAAAAAGTTCCAGACTCTTTAAATATCTTGAAAAGCATTTTTGAGAAAAATGTTTCTTAGCGATACTATCCTAGATTAAACAGATCATAGATTTTTTTTAAATCTTACAACTTTTGTCTGAATATTTTTTTCAAAAATGCTTACTTTTCAAAATATTTAAGGGATCTGGGACTTTTTATACACCCTATATATATATATATATAATATATTATATATATAATATTTGTA
>NW_012130074.1:6818621-6824865 GCF_000143395.1 Atta cephalotes
TCCCCCTCCTCTCTCTCTCTCTCTCTCTCTCTTTCTTTCTCTACTCCGCAAAACTCGCGAGGGATGTGTATCTGTGGGAAGTAACGGTGCGAGACACCTCAGGCGTTTAACGTATGTGTACGTTTTATACGGCAAGTTTCGCTATAAATCACCTCGTTTCACCAGCTAAGTGTGCACGGTGGTCCGCGAGCGCGAGCGAACTACTTCGTAACCAGAGAGATAAGTGGCTACCGGGAAATCTGTCATATTCCGTAAGTGGCACGTCACGTTGGTCTGGTTGGCACAATATGACATTGATAATTCAGAATTTCTGTGACGAACGATCGTATGTTGGCTATCCGCTGAGAGATATAAAAGATATAAAGAAATGAACACTAATTATAGGTATACTCAATCGGGAGAATCGAAGATCTTGGATCTAATTTTCGTGACTCAGCCTAGAAACTACTACCATCATTACAATCCGCTATCTCTGACACTCCGCAGGGGAGCCAAAACGCTCTTTGTGTGACGTCTAAGTGACGCTGTCCTTTGTGCTTGCCGACTAAATGAATTAGTCCACCCAAAGGACACCCTTAATCTTCATCTCAAATCTCATCCTCTATCATCACTAGAATAATAATTATTCTCGACAATAATTGGCAGCGCGGAACACGCACAGCCAGAAATATATGTTACAAATTATATATTTGACAAATAAATATTGTTACGACTTTTCGGCTGACTTATTTTATCAACAGTACAAAATTCGCTTCTTTCGCATACATTTGATGTGAACGACGTTCGTAAAAGTTCGATGCTCCTGTATTTTCTCATCGACGCGTTAAAATATCGTTTTTCCCAGGCGTGGGAGAGGCAGGGGTGGAGGTTCTATCGAAACACTTCTCTGCGAGTGGCGTGCATGAGAAGTAATACAGATTCGATAAGTCGCCGCAGACGTTTTACGGGCGAAATGGAAAGCGCACTCCCGGCATCGAGCGATCTACCCTTCGCGATTCTCATGGTATACTGGGGTGGAAACGTTTTGCATTTCCGATGTTTTTTTGGACAGAGAATCGACATGAGGCAAGGGAAGGATGGACTTTAAAGAAGTGACGAAACAGCTGCGAGCCAACCTCGAAGGAGCGATTCGACGTTGGGATAAAGCGGTTAGCCGGGCTATACCGCACCGTCCCTCCTTCCCGCAATCTCACCGTCGAAACCGTGGGAGATGGGTATCTCTGAAAATAGGATTGGTGTGGTACGCATTGTACCGAGGACAGTGTCTCTCTCTTTCTCTCTCTCGCTCTCTCTCTCTCTCTCTATCTCCGCCTCCGTGTCTTTCGCCCGCCCTAGCTCTCCTGGCCTTTCCTGGTCTCTCCTTGTATTTATAGCCTTCGCCTTTTCCATCCGTTCTGCGCGCATCTTTCCCTAACGTTGAACGCTCCCGCGCTCTTAATTCGACCGCTCCGTAGAATACAGCTTTTCTCCTACAGCTGAGGAGCAGAGGAAGGTAATCCGGCGAGTATGCGAGACGAGCGAATGCATCGGACCTGGCGTGTGTGCAGCGAGGGACGCCAGGTGCGTTCTGATTTATCACAACCGCTGGAAGTTGACTGGAGGGCGACCGGGAGTCGGGAGGAACGAGGCCGACACCACCGTTGCTGAGGCTGGTGCCGCCTGCTGTGGATCTCTACCCGATCGCTTTGTGGCTTATTAAAATTTCTGACGGCGCGCGTCCTAACGCCTGGCGGCAACGTCGATTGCATGCACGTATTTGCTGTGTCGAGCTTTTTACCGGCTTCATTTATTATCGACACACTTTTTCTCTCTTACTCTCCTTTTTTTCTCTTTTTCTCTTTCGAAAGTGTTTTCTATTGGATAAAGTATAGCATTAGGTTTCGAAATAACTAATAATATTGCATAAAAAACTAGTAATAATAATGCAAGTAAGTTTAGCATAATTCAGTGGAACACAAATATGTATAACAATATTTTTTGTTGTCCATTTTATAACTTCAAATAATAGTAAAAACCAGAGTTGGTAAACATTAATGTTTTTAAGAATAAAACGTACTATGTTTTTTCTTAAATATTATATGTTTTTAATGCTTCAAATATGCTTAAACAGTATTATAAAAAAAAACATATTTAAAACATATTAAAAACATCAATTAAGCATGTTTTAAACTGTTTAAAATACGTTTAAAACATGTTTTTTTATCAACCCTGATAAAAAACGTATATAATTATATAAACTTAAATGGCTTACTTTATAATAATATTCGCATTCATCTATTTAGTTTTAAAAAATTTCAATATTTTTTAACATCAAAATATTATTTTGTACAACTATTATTTCTTTAAAACTTTTAAAGTGAATCTCTCTCTGAAAAGTAAAATCTTTCACTTTTAAAAAATTGAGCTCTTTTTCAAGATTGGCTCAATTTTTACTCTAAAGATTTCACTCCAAAGAGTTTAAAACGTTAAAATAAAATGATATGAAATTAATGATAATAACAACTCGAGAGGCTATATTTCATTGAAAATTCATCAGATACCCAGATGGTGGTCCATTGTGTCTTTCATGATATGAAAATAATTAGAATAATATAATATCAAACCTTAATGTAACATCACATACTAGCACAAATACAATCTCAATTTCAACTTGCACTGATCTTTCATCGTCTTTAAAGACAATGGAAGAAAAATTGCGCGCGTTTTTTTGCACTATCTTTATCAGTGAAACATTAAACATTGAAAATATACGAACTGGTTTTTATAATGAAACAATACAAGTGTATTCTCAGTGGATATACTTTTCCCAGAAAACGCTAGACACCCGCATGAGCGTGTGCATGAATAATTTAATCCACGATGAATACATATTATTTTCTGTATTTTTTTTCATTGTACATAATAGCGGAATATAATTTTAGGATAAATTTTTTATTAGTAATAAATTTCTAGTAGCGGATATACTTACAATATTTTCTGATTAGTCATTAGGGAGCAAAATATCTTGTATTCTTACATCATGGATTGCTTGCAATGTGCAATGTTGTATGAGCTCGATTGGGAACACTGGTCAAACCGCGGGGCTTTTCTACGGGCGAGACGATGTAAATATCAGGTATCTATAATTCCCGCGTCATTCACGCCCCGTAAGCTTTATGGGCCGCTTTATTATTGGAGAGCGGAGCTCTCGCCACTTGCGCGGTTATTGTTACGTTGGAAAAGCATGAAATGGGAGAATGTCCAAAAGGGGGAGAATGTGGAAAGTGCGTAAGAGTTTAATATCTCTCATGCATATCGCAGAATTTACGATTGGATTTGACGTAAGCCCGGCGTGTAGCGTATAAGCAAGATTTACAGTTTACTTAATGACTCGCGGCCGTAGCCGCATACGATCCCGGATCGGCATGCTCGCCGTTTTTGCGCGAAACCCGCGCGCGTCTAACACGGTTCAGATGTTCCCACGCTAGGCAAGCAGGTGTTGTGGCGAAACCGACAATTAATTATCCGCATCCCATTTAATAGTAGTACGGACGGGTCGATTAATCACGGTACGGCGACTGTTATAACAGATAAAAAGTTTCCTCCTCCCCCCCCCCCCTCTCCCACTCAGAAATGCGATCCAACCAAAAACCCTTAAATTGATTTTTGATAGATTATTGCACGACACGCGAGCCGATAATGTGTATTAACAGAGAATATTCAAAATAGAATCGAAATGCTCATGTCATACGTATAATCGATTTAGGATATCGCGGCTCGATTAACAAATTCATGTTTTATTCGTGTTATTCTCGCTAAATAAAACGGAGAAAAAACGACATTTTTTTTTTTTTTTTTTTTAATTCAATCTCATATTTGCAATGGATATCGTTGATTTTGCTACGTCGTTTGTACGCTCACGTGTCAATAATATTTTCGCAAACAGAATCTCGCAACAATTCGAGCTCTGAAAAATTGTGTTACATTATTTTATAAACGTATTTCGCGTAACGTACGCGATCTACAATTTATGTGACACAGGATATTAACCCTCGAACATTGTATAGAGCGTTGTATAGATTTCTTGAGCGAGATCACAAATCATACAGCGGCGATACGGTTTTACGACCGCGACAAATCATCCGTTATGAAACTGGATAAGTTTCCAAATACACAAAAGTCGCGCAATGGCGCGCATTATTAAACGTTGAGATACCGCGAAGTGAAATATCCAACGGATCGGATGAATTTGGACGTTCTGTGCGTAGGCATGTGGAAGTAATTACGATGTATTAACCGCTGTAATTCTCCTTCACAAACTCCGAGTCATTAAACAACCCCTCGAAAAGGAAAAGTAACTTCCCCCTCCGGAGGAACGTCAAAATTTAATACCGTCGGGATACGTACGTGCTAACGCGTACTTAATACTTACGCGATATAAGCCAGCGTTATTAAACTCGGAGAATAATTTCGGGGCGCATTTTCCATCGGCCAGAAAAACAACGCCAGATGGAACGAGCGAAGGGTGCATTTCATTACGAGCTCATTCGAGAACTCGGCACTTCGAATTCGTTGGGATTAGAGATATCTGCGGTATCGGATAATTAATTATAAAGTCAAAGCCCCACGGTGTAAGAAAGCATCATTATATATTTACCAGCGGAGACATGAGTGATTTAATTTGTCTCGCAATCTACGATTACGTGCTTGTTATCGACTTTAGCAGATGAACCTTTACTACATTTTGTTTTGTGAGAAGTTTCGCTTTCCATCGCCTCTTTTTGAGTCAAAAGTGTTTGTATCTTGCGAGTATGCAAAATAAAGAGAAAAATCACCATTTCCACGTAACAATATTAATAAGAATGCAGATGATAAAATAAAATGCAGAATAAAAATGTAGATGAGTTCGAAATTAGAATTTTCAAATAGTAAACTGTATTATTTATAAACTTGAAAGAGTTCAGCATACGAAACTTGTAGCATAGAAACTTTTGAGCTCGATATATTAATAAAGACAGTACCTTAATTTTGAGATTCGATATTTTCTATTTAATTTTATCATTCTAAATAAAACAGCTGACGAAGAAAGGAGAATTTAATAGAGAAACAGCTTGGTTAAGAAAAAGCTAAGTGGCTTTCGAGAATAAGAGTATATAATGGCCCTAAAAGTCACTCAGCTCTCGCCGCGCTGTCGTGCACATTTAATGAGAGCTTTATTTCATTGCACGTTTTTCGTAAATTTGTAAGCAAGGAAGGCGCTCGACTCCGTAAATCAACTTGCAGCGGGAGTCTATAAAAGAGCACTGTGTATATAAACACAGGGCGATTAAATGCGAGTCAATGAAGCCCTATTTTAAGGGCAACGCGCGCCAAAGAGAATGCATATTTAATCAGTCTACCGGACGCGATCTCGTGATACGGTGTGTACCGGGGCGTACAACCGGTAAACAGCTGACCCGAGAAATCCCGTGAACCAAGAGCCTCGCTTCGGCAAGCATCGCGCTTCCAGCTGACTTATCGCACGGGGCACGCGTGGTGAGTGGTGACTCACGGTCGTACATATACCGGCGTTCGTGTCGTGTATTTAGGGGTGGATTCGAGGTAGAGAGTGGGTGGGTGATACTTACACCGAGCGAGGCCAAGTGTCGGTGCGTCTCCTCGGACCTGTACACATCGACCCGCGGATTTCCTCCACGCACTTCTTCACCACGCCGTACGGTCACTCCGCGATTTGCGGACACCGATAGGCCTGTCCAGTGATAGGCATCCGCCGACGATCAGGCGGCACACACGCACCGTCAACCGTCTCCGGACCGAGACTAACGAGATTCTCCGGAATCACCGGTTCGCCGCCGATCCACGTGACTGACGTGACTCGCCATGAAGACACCTGGGATCGGCGGGACGTGAGCGCCAATGTGTTTCACCCGTATCCGTCAATTGTGAATGATCACCGTCATCGAATCAGAGTTCCCGTCGCGCTTATTATAGTCGCGTGTTGCGTGGTGACGGAGAACCAACCGAGGAGAAAGAAAAGTTAAGGAGGCGCCTCAGCGGGTTGAAGTCGTTGAGGAGAACATGCGAGAGTAGGGAAAAGAGAAGACGAAGACTATAAGCGAAGCGGGGAGATTATAAATGAAAATGATGGAAAAACGAAGAGGTAGGGACGAAACCGACGGGATAGAAGTTGAAAGAAGAGAGAGGAGAGGGAGGGAAGGATAGAGAGAGAGAGAGAGAGAGAGAGAGAGAGAGAGAGAGAGAGAGA
>NW_012130074.1:6826490-6830363 GCF_000143395.1 Atta cephalotes
GAGAGAGAGAGAGAGAAAGAGGAGAGAAAGGAGAGAGAAAAACGAAAGAACGTGCTCCCGGTGATTTCGAACTGCACTGCGAACGGGAACCACAGTCCTTACTGAGCCGGAGTTTGACTACGTACTCGCGGCTCCGAGACTTCGGGGTCTGCGCAGTCGGTCATTCTCACCACCACCATCGCTGCCGTTTCCACCACCATGTCACCGTCGCCGTCGCCACCACCGCCACCACTGCTGCCGCCGCCGCCGCCACCGCTCTAACCCCAAACCTCCACCACGGCTCTTTCCGACGCCAACCCTAACCTGCCAACCTTGCTCCACCCGGCAGCGCCCTAACTTGGCCGCAACGGAGAGAGCTCCTGAGTCACGCGTGAGTCGTGATTCTTATTCATATTTGCGCGAAATTGCGTCGGACCAGCCGGGTCTCCGAGGATTACTTCGCGGGGATTATTTCGCTGATGGTTGCTGGCGGGAGTGAGGCGCCGAGGGTTGAATAGGGTCGTGCGTTACCAGTATCGGCTTTAGCGTATAATAGGAATCGTAATTACCTCTGTCTAGGCTCTTTTTCCCCTCTACCTCTCTTACGACGAGCACTTACTCGACCTGGAAATGTTTCCTGATACCGACGGCATAATATCCCACAAATAAATGCTACAGCGATGGTAGCGTCGTCGTTGTCGTTGTTGTCATCGTTAGGGCGTTAGCGAGAAACTCATAATCGTGCTTTGCCGTATATTAATTAAAAATGGTTGGCTGTCCCGCCCGGTTTGCGCGTCCGGTAATTACGTTGTGTTTAATTAATTAAGCGTACGTAGCGAGCGCGAAGGCTGCGCGCGGTCGCGCGGTTTATGCGCGATCGTCGCGGAATAATAATTAAAAATTACGTTGCGCATAGATTCGGTTTAGGCATTCGTTTTGCTTTCTTTCCTTCTTTCACCGCCAGCTGTAATTTTTAATTACCACGCCTGACGCTAAGCTGTTTTCGTGGTGTCCGCGGTGCGCGCAGCTTTTAATCTAGCCAGCGCGATGCGATAATGATCGCATTAATTACGGTATGATAACACCGATAGGCATCCACGCTGCGTCTTGTAAAAATAAAACGAAGCAAAACATTAGGGAGAAAAAACTGGTTTACAAACTCTATTGTATCGCTAAATATGTTGATATTTTCGGAGCTTTTATTAAATGATAATATTTCTCTCTTATCTCTATTTTCCCTCTGCGATTTTATGTTTCCATTTCTGTATCGCTTGTGTTGCGACATAATATTATTATCGCGATGATGTTTCAACATTTTTTCTCTTGTAAAAAAGTAAGAGAGAGAGGGAGAGAGAGAGAGAGAGAGAGAAAGAGAGAAAGATAAAGTGTTTATTGATATTCCAGGACAATCCTCCAAAAATATAAAACGTAGCTAGTGATGATGAGCCAAATGTAAAAAAAATTAAATAGAGAAAGATTAAATGTATTCCTCCATCGATTGAATCAATTTAAAAATTTAAAAGAAAATTCGTATTTATCGCGGAGAAATCGAGTCCTGATTTTTTTTTTTTATAAAAGAACTGTTCGAGACATCCGTCTCTTCCCTCGTACGGACCCCGCAATTACCGCATCGCGGGATGAACGACGTACACGGAACGAAACTACTGCCGCTAAAGAAAACGTCTGCATCAAGTTCCTAGCTAAAAAGTTCTCGTCGAAATAAAAAGAATCCTCGCCCGAAGTCACACCGACTAAAGTTCGTTGCTCTGTACATGTTGTCCTCGCGCATTCTACGGCGTATTGGAACTCTGCCAATGTCATTCTCGCATAATTCCACGGGAGCACAAGATTCGAGAAAGAGATGGGACAAGTGTATAGACAATATATGTCTTCAATCGAAAAGGAAATATTTCGAAAATATCCAAGTCGCTTTGATATTACGTGTATTTAGTTTTATATCAAAATATTATACGTAACAATCGGCTGCATTATTATAATTGAAAGTATAAAAAAAGAAAAATACGTATTCGTTTAAATAACAGCAATAAGAATCCGTAAATAGTGTTGCTTATTATTATTGAACGCTTCTTGCATATTTTGAATAAACTGTTTATTAGTTTTTAATATGAATTGTATTTCCAATATATTAATGTAAGGCCTCCCTCCCTCCATTGTCTATTTTACAATTACGTAATCGTAGTTGTAAGAACTAATCAATCACGGTCGAATATGAGGAAAATATTCGATTGTGAATATGTAATCAAATCATATAATTAACTACTTACAATTACTTACAAAGTAATTATTTACGCAATTGTAAAATAGATTTCACGTGAAATGTGAGAAGCTTTATGAATTATTTGAGTGAGCCAAATAGCGTCTTATCGCCATCTATTGTCCATTTTTAAAACTAACAATTCTATAATAGCATCAGTCGATGAGGCAAGTTATAAAAATATCTTAAAATATTTATTGTCGCGTTATGTTTTCAAACACGAAAAAAATGTTTTGAACAAGTCAAGTATGATAAATATCATAGGAAGTATTTATGTGATACGTACTTTTAATGCTCTTGTTGATATTAATACGTTAAACATATGGATTCACGCGGCTCTACAAAGGATATTAAAAAAATAGCACATCCACGCAATATTCTAGCCACATAGCAAATATTTATTCTGTACAAATATTCAATAACGTAATAGAACATGTAAATAGTAAATTGCAGCTATTCATTTATTGCGTGCGCAAATATTTGATAAAAAAGTCAACGCACGAAGCATCGGTTTGACACGACATATATATAAATCTCGTAATTGCCGAAGGTAGCAACACATAAATTGATATTAAAGTAAATGCATAAATAAAGATCACCCGCGAGACGGTTCTGAGCCTTAACACGTATAGCGTGAGTAAACATGATGAAATGCAAACTGAAACCACACGCACATGAAAAATGCGTCTGCACGATATTGTGTATCATAAAATAGCATTATGTTTACAGCGATGTGTATGATACGTGTTTCTAAAACCCTTTCTCGGAGGTGCAAGTAATTTTAACGAACCTTCTCCTCCTCATTCCACGAATACGAATATATGTCTTTATCGAAATATTAAAAATAATAATTGCTCAACACAGAATATATAAATATTAATATTTTCAATTATTAGGCGTAATTATGTGTAATTGACAATAATTTTTTTTAGTTTTGTACATTTCGCCTTCATATTTTTGAATCGCAAAAATGAAACATCGAATTATTTGATCTTAAAATGATTTTATAAAGCTAGAAATGTAATATTATATGATAATTAATTTAATATTATTGATCAAGCAACTTATAAACCTACAAGGAGTTTATATTATTATTTATATCGGATGCCATATATCCGACGATATATCGTATACGTAGTAAATATGATTTCTGCATAAACATGCGTTATATTTCATCAGCCAAACATTTTCCTGATTGGTGGGTAGATATTTTAATCATAACATCAGGGGATTGCGGGAAAAGAGTGGGAAAAAGTAGTAGAGATTGTTCTTTATTTTCTGTCCACGCATGATAATTTTATTCACACTGATAATTTTTGTTCCGGTATATTTGCGCGATTTACTTGGCGATGAAAAATTAAGTCCCATTAATCACCGAGAGGCGTACATTTTCAACCGGTTGGCGTTCCCGCGTCGGAATGCTCGACGTTACGTCCCATTAAATTTGAACCTCGCCACTCTGCTATCCCTGATTCTCTCGTTATACGGCATTCGAAAAAAAAGAAGAAAAAAGGGATAAATCCGCGGCACGTTTCGCAAACCAGAGAGAGAGAGAGAGAGAGAGAGAGAGAGAGAGAGAGAGAGAGAGAGAGAGAGAGAGAGAGAGAGAGAGAGAGAGA
>NW_012130074.1:6832813-6840154 GCF_000143395.1 Atta cephalotes
GAGAGAGAGAGAGAAAGAGGGAATTAATCCCGAGACGATAATTTAACGGCGTGCTATCGGGAGAAGCTAACGTCAATCGTGGAGTTAATCGATGCGCCATGCGCCACTGATACAAGTACGGGATTGGCAGGTCGTCGGTTCCCCGTTCAGTCAAGAGATCATGAGATCGCTATTTTCCAGGTTTCGCAATATATTTGCGCGCGCGAGCACGCACGCCTGATCTCCGCAGTCCGCCGATCACCGAACGGCGAATGCAATTCTTTGAAACTGAACGGAACGCACGTCGCACCCGCGTCGTTCAATCACGCACTGACTGCATGAACAAACAACAGAATGGGACATACATGTACGAGGGAGTGATACGTACCACATATATCCGACCCGTATCGATTTCCCATTGTCCTCTCTTCAAATCTGGAATACATACGTAGCAACGACGATGATGACGACGACCCTACAGGGATGCAAATGCGCGTTACGAGAGCTCTCGCCAGCGGGAACTGCAATTGCAGTTCTAAAAACTGACCGTTGCTTTGCAACGCGCCTATTAGCGACCATACGAGACTGTTGGAAAATATAAAATAATTCTCCGGACGCGACAGTTTGTTCGTTTATTTATATAATGATTTTGTGTAACGAGGTGGACATAAATTTCTTTATTTTCGAAGATTTTTTTTCAAAATTATAGAAATTTTTCTGTCAACTTCTTTCTTTTTGTTCTTTTTTTGTCCTTTGTGGGTCGATCCCATTTGAAGTCACATCACATACACTCTCTTTTATTTTATAACTTGTTCGTTCAATTTTTATGAAACTTGGTCTATGAGATAATGCTTTATTTGATAATGCTTTATTCAAAAATCTGAGAAGTTAAAAATAAAAAATTTTAAATAATAGATTTAATATGATGGATAGAATTTTTTTTTAAATGTATTAATTATCATAAAACTTGGTTCTATTTGTGAAAGATATAGAATATAGATATACAACATCAAGTTTTCAGTTTCATTTTATTTAATCATCAGTACTACATAAACAATTAGTATTCATTTTCAAATTGATTTTCTCAACTCTGATTATGTCCTCTGATACTTTTTTTTCTTCATATGGAGGGTATTATCCTTTTAGAAAAAAGATATCTATTACCTTACATTATTTGAGTTATATTTATTACAAATTCCATATTTCTTTTAGACTATATATTCAAACGCTAAACTAAAAATCTCCCAAATCGAATTTCACGATAATCAGATTAGTTTTCGAAATGTGAATTTTAGAATTCGAAGATCCGAATTAAATTCAACGATCCCGAAAACCTTTAAAAAACAAAATTTTGATAATCTATAAGTTATTTTGTTGAGAAAACTCCGGTTTTCAAAAAATTAATGAAATATATTATACCATATTATACGTATATAGATGAGAGACTATGAAAATTTTAAGTCCTAATTAAATTTAATGAAAACTAATTTTTCATCGGCATGCCAATGAATTGCACAAATACGAACAGAAATTATCCTAATAAATAAGATCATAAATGAAAAGAAAAAATAATAAATATAAATAGAAAAAATAAAAATTCTGATCTTTTTGTTTTGTGACATACTTGCGAGTAGTTTATAATAAATTCATAAAAATATTATAAAGTTTATAATTTCATTTAACATTGCATATGTTTTAAATAAAAACTAAAGATAACCATAATTATTGTATCGAGTTTATAAAATTAATATTGTCATACAGTGCTTTCATTTTTGTGACTTAGCGGTTTGTCGTGACAATCAATTGCTAATTGCTAATCTAAAGCAGCGACTTATTTATCGATATCAAAATATGACGGATAAAAGCTTGACACACGTTTAATATATGTCAATTAATATTCGCGCATCTCATTTACGTCTTTACAATGCGTTCGGACTATAATTTGAATGGATGAACGTCACGTGCGGACACGTCAGAGACGATTTCAACACGATTAGCAGAAAAATCGCTTGAATAAGAATATTGCCACTTTATAACATGTAGATGCATATATTCCTGTTCTGAGAAATCAATTTCATTCTGCTAGTTTATCCTGTTTCCACAAATGTAATTGATTTATTAAAAATTAAATATCTTCTATTTTGATCTTTATTTATTAGAGATATTATTCAGAGCTTGTCAAAATTAATGGATGAAAAAAAAATGTTTCCGAGAATATTTTTCGTATAAAAGAAACATATCACCGCATTGACAGAAAAATGACATCGCAAAATTAGCAACTTTTCAGTAGAACACTTTATAAATTCTGAACTGATAACATTTCAATTAGAATAGTGAATATTTCAGTTTATCTCTTTTCACAAGTATGATTGATTTATCAAAAATTATGTATCTTCTATTTCGATCTATATTCAAGACATCATTCAGTGACAAGATATCATTCAGAACTCATCGAAATTGATAGCTGAAAAAAAAAATGTTTTTGAGAATATTTTCGTATAAACGAAACATGTCTCTTTATTGATAGACAAATGGCACCTCTCAAAATTAACAATTTTTTGGTAGAACATTAAAAAAAATTCTGCACTAATAACATTTCAGTTAGGATAATAATGTTTCTTTTCATATTATATTTTCAATTATAATATATTTAATTATAATTCTTTAAAACTCACTGAGTTTTTAAAATTTGACTGTTGAGAGATTTTATAAATTGTGACCCTATTTATCAGCATAAATTTTATCCTGATCTTTTATTTAGAATTGTGACACTGTTCCATATAAATAATTAAATTGAGCAAAAAAATATATCATTTTCCCACAAAAATATTTTAATTTTTAGAATCGATTTTCTTTTGTTATCCTAAAAATGCTAATTTTTCAATTGTATTATTTTTCTATTAACGATACATAAACAAATAAAAAATGAAATCAATAAATTACTAAATTTACAATTAAAGCATTGCAAATTGATGAGAATATATTAAATAATTTTTACAAATGATTAATAAAATCAAAAGTGTAAATGTGCGTGTGATGATACTATTGAGGATTCTAAAAATAATTATTAACAGGAAAGAAAAATATTTCCAAATAAATACGTTACAAAGAAATAATGATCAAGAATTTAGAATAATACAAACAGAGTTGTGCAAAGATTTTCAAGCTGTAATTGGTGGAAACCGCGGTTTGTTTTGTTACAAACGAAACGGTAGTATGCGGATTTCAAAACTCGCCAGTCAAAAAATTTTCTCGTTTATCCGATCGGAGTCATAAATAATTTTACGATAGATTCGTTTCGCCAGTGAAAGAAAAAGCTATATGAGCGTATACGTAGTTGAGGCGACATACTAACTCGTAAAACTCATTAAACAATCAAAGGGAATAATTGTGATGATTCATGCTAGTGTGACGCGAAAGGGATCTTCCATTTGCGACACAGTACAAAGATGACTCTTTCTGTGATTTCAAGTTGACACGTATTTATGGAACTATTCAGAATGAATTTCGATCGGAATTGTTCAATTATTCTCTAAATTTTTATTAGGGTGTGATACACAATTTCGAATATGATTCAATTAAACAAAATAAGATTTTGATTCAATTTTCGAAGTTCAAATTATTTTTTCCGTTGTTTAATACTGTTTAATACTGTTATGTCCAGAGGATTCCCACGACTCTTTCTTCCGTAGAGAACTGAAGTTGTTAAACTTTTCCAATGACCATTATGAGAACTAAACTAAAATTCACAAGAAAAAACTTTGAAATAGTAATAAAATCTCCCCTTTTAAATAAAAAATCTAGTATCTGCTTTTCTATCCTCATAACTGTCATTCAAAGAAAAATAAAAGAAAACGACACGTGCACTTTAAAAATACCGAAATCTCAAATGCCATGGTTAAAGGAACAATAAATATATCTATTAGAGGGACGCCCCTAACGCCAAGATATTTTCTAACGGTCAAGTCACGGACCGATTCCCACGGATTCGGAGTCCACGATCGTAAAATCGAAAAACGACACTCGAGGGAGAGACATTCGTTTATCCTGTGGCGACACTGAACGTTTGCATCTCTCAACGCATCCTTTGCGCATAACTTTAAGGAAAGGCGTCATAAAATTAAGAATGACATTCCATAGGTTCCGGCCAAACCGATCAACATCCTTTCCTCCCACAAAATTCCGAACCTTGACCAATCCGGAAGCGAGGAAAGAGTCCTAATTAAAAAAATCTATTTCATCAATCCGAACTCGATGAGTTAATTCTCGAACTCTCGCTCCTAAGAATATCCCTATAAACGGCGATCTTGTGGGACTTTGGGTATTCTTTGACTGTCTTTCGCATTGTTATCCATCGCCGTTTTTCGCGGATTCTCGGGCTCTTGAGCTTTCGCGCTCTCTGCTGCGATCTTGTTTTCATAATCTTCGAATCAGTGATCACACTGAGTCCAGCTCCAACATCTCCGAGCCAAATCATCCTCTGAGCCAGACACAAACTTCATCGCCAAGAACTACATTCGAGACACCACTACTCACATTATTTCTATCACCAGTAAGTCATACATTCTTCGTCTTTCTCTCTTCGATATTAATTATTAATCAATACAAACTTAAAAAAAGGTTTCTTAAAAAAGGTAAAAAAAAGGCGCTAAGAATATGTCTCTACAAGAATATTTCTCTACAATAAAATGCCCAATTAATAGTAGTTTCGATTCTTCTTAATCTAACCCAAATAATGGCAGCTTTAATTCTGTCTTCTTCTTCTTTTTCTCACGTTATCTAATCTGTGTTACATGTCTCTCATATGTAATGCGCTGATTATTCAATTGCCACGAGCATATGGGATCTATAATTTCAATGTCAATTCCGAACGGCAGATTTTCGAGAAGTGTTTCTATGGACAAGAATACTCTCAGGAGATTGCCGGCTTTTCCGAGAGGAAATATGAGTGTAAATATTTTGATTCCTATTGGAATCGAATCCAAGACCTCTGGCATGATAGACCAGTGCGCTGTCTGTCACGTTTGCGCTCCTAATTCTCTGTCAAAAATTATTACTCTTCGAAAAAACTAATGAAAAACCAATTGAAAAATTAAAACCCAGATGCTAAAGTTTTATATAACTAATCAAATTAAATTCTATCAAATTAAAAAGTAAAATCCAAGTAGTATTATCTTCGTTATTTACTTAACTCTAACGATATGTATCATTCGTATAAAAGTTTGATATCAACAACTAGCACCAAGTTAAATTCCAAATTAAATAAAGAATACAATTCATAATTGTGTTATCTTGTTCAAGTGTTACTACATTTTTTCCAATCGGAATTCATTTCGAACATTTTACAATATGTTCTGCCGTTCTGTTAATGATTTTCCTGTTTTTGTCTTGATTTCTGAAAAAAATCTATTCCTAAGAAATCTTGTGGAAAAATTTCCACTGTCTCTCGATATAAATAATTAAACACTTCTCTCGGTATAAATAATTAAATACTTCTATTTATAATTCGTTACGTGTGTATTCATTATCGATTACTATATCGAAATTAACTACAATTGCATGACCAACAGCTTCTTGGAAAAATGTGGACGAAATGAAGTCGTTGGCGATGATGAATTCATCAACGATCATTCTATAACCAGGCACGATTCACGATAATCAAACACGTAAACACGATGTAATATGCTACATACATGTATGTGACGGCACGTCACGTTTTGCCATCATTTATCTCAAGTTTAGACCTGTTTTCTTTAGTTGAACTTCTTGCATGATTCATCTTTCCTTTTTTTTTCTTCTTACTTTTTTTCTTTCACATTGGACAATAAAAGAGAAAAGATGAACCGTGTAAGAAATTCAGCTGAAAAGAATGGATCTTTCTTTTAATTCTCTCTTGGGAGAGGCGCTGCAGTTTTTTAAACCTGGCGTTTTCTCTTCGGCGTCATTCTCGAGCGTGTCATACGAGCGACGCATGCGCGCGTCTCTCCCCCCCCCCCTCCTCCTCGACCCATCACGCGGGTCTATTCGTATGTAGCCGGTATTAATCAATCACCTGTTTCACCGTGTACGCAATTCTTTCTTTTTACGCGATCAACTACTGCGCACATGAGGATTTTGATCGGCTGTGAAAAAACGAGCGCAATAAAGGAGAACGTGAGTCGAAAACATATTTTGATGTGTCTACTCGCTTGGAATGATGGGTCACAGAGTATGTATTGCAGTGAGTGAATTGTAAAACGATGAGTAATTAATTTCGAACCGTCGCGCGAATGTCTGCTTGAACGGAGAGCGATTCTCTCATCATTGTAATGAGAAATCGGAGTAGTGCTTGTTAACTTTTTTTTAGGACAGGAAAGTCATATTTTGGAACTGAAATAGTGTTAAATTTTGAGACAAGAAATACAATTAAATAATGAATTATGCAAATTTTATATTTAAGGAAACTGTAAGATTTTAAAAATAGATCCCCTCTAAAGGTTAATTGAGGAAAATAATAGCATATTTCGAAAATGTATATATTTAATATAATATAAAAAATGCTTCCTAACAAAAGACACAGAATCATGCATCATGTATCACTTTATTGTTGCCTCTTGTTGTTCGAATATTAAAAAAGACAGATAAAATGACACATCATGCGCATCATGCGTGAACGCATCCACAGATGATATAATGTAACACAATAGGTCTGTTTTTTATTCACTGCATTAGACTGCACTAGAATTATCTTTTTTGCTTTCGCCAAGTATCAAACATACAATCCATCTTACTTTTCAAAATCGTATACTAGTTTATCCACAGAAAATAAACCTAATGAATCATTACATTCTTGTTTGCTAATATCAAACAAAAATGAAATAATCACTATGTTACACTGTGCCGTTGGGCTGAAAAACAAAAATATAATGTTTACGAAATTAGTGTTTTAAAATTGATTTTAAATGATTTAAACAAATTATACGATGAACGTTAAGGGTGGAAGGACCTGTAACGTTTTTCATTAGCAGAACTCTATGTACGAATCTCAGTGCACATTAAAGCTGTTATACATTATTCTAATCTAGATATTCTAATCTAGATCTCTAATCTAAAATATAAAAGTGAGATATCTCAATTGATAAAGTGCTCAATTATATTAAATGGCACAATAAAATGTATTGATACGATTTAATTCGTTTCTATATTTTTATTAAACATACATCTTTATATCGATTTGTGTAATGTCTTATGTCGACTTTAAACTGCACTGAATGCACACTAGTTTTACTAATGAAAAACACTATTAGTCTTACACACACACACACACACACACACACACACACACACACACACACACACACACACACACACACACACACACAC
>NW_012130074.1:6845547-6848528 GCF_000143395.1 Atta cephalotes
TATATTATATACTATTTATTATATATATATATATATATATATATATATATATATATGTATATATATATAATGTTCTTTAATTCTTTAACATTTAAAAGAATTAATTTTTATAATATCTTTAAATTATATTTTCTGAACATTTTTTCTGATTGTTTTTAATATGTGAAAAAGATGTTCAATAGTAAAAGTATGATATATGGAGATACAAAATTATTTCAATGTATCATTATATACTGAAACCTAATTATGACTAATTTTTTTGTTTTTGATTGTACAGATTATAATGGCAAAGATGACAACAGCGTTGTCCCTACTTGCGATCTATTTTATTATTACGACATCAGCCTTTAATAACGAGGAACTGCTGGAGCAAGAATGTCCTGTAGATTGCCACTGTCATTACTTTCGCGTCAACTGGGTGACGGACTGCTCGGACAGCAATCTGACGACCATTCCATACAACGAGCTGAGTCATAATGTCTATATTTTAGACATGAATGATAATAATATTGCAGACATCAGTCCGTTTCCAGAATCGATCAAATTGAGGCGTCTTCAGATGGCACACAACCGATTAACTGAGCTGACATATGAATCATTTGCTGGATTGACGTACCTTCTGGACGCAGATTTCTCGTATAACGCCATTACGCGGGTAGATCCCGAAGCATTTCGGTAAGATAATTCGATATCAATTATATTCGCCAGTAGTCATTCCATTCTCAGACGTGTGATATAGGTTTTGTCGATCATACGATTAATTCAACAGGGACAGCCCGGGTCTAATTACATTGGAACTCCAACACAATCCCTTGGACGAGGTTGAGGAACCCTTCCTGAATTGCCGTACGCTGCTATACCTCGATCTGAATTCATGCGGGATCTGGCACCTCAACACGCGCTTCTTCTACAACACGACGAATTTGAATAAGCTCGATCTATCGCACAATCCCTTGCAAAGGATAGAGCCGGGCCCCTTCGATCATCTAACGAATTTGGAATATCTCAAGCTAAACGGATGCAATTTAACCTACATATCGCCTGAAGCGTTTTCTCACCTAGAAAATTTGCGACAATTAGAGATAGCAGACAATGAATTGAAAACATTGAACTGGAGAAGTGTTCTCACACCATTGGTACGTTTGGAACATCTAGATATCCGCAAAACCGGTATCACGAATCTACCGGGTGATGCCTTTGCGAAGAACTTATATCTCTTACAATTGGTTCTTGCGGATAATGAACTGTGGCATCTAGATGTCGAAGATACGCTCGGTCACAACTTGCACAGTCTACAATCTCTAGACTTATCGAATTGTAATTTACAAGATCGTCTATCTGAAGAAGCTTTTAGAAACGCAAGCAAGCTACGCGTCCTCAATCTGAGCGGTAATCCAATGTTCGCTAGCGATTTAACTGCCGTTTTGCGCCATTTACCAAAACTTCATAAACTCTCCCTCAGCAATTGCAGTCTTCGAAGGTTGCCAGATACTTTTGATGTATTCGAACACCTGGAGGAACTGGATATTTCTTATAATCCATTATCTGACGCATTCGTCAGTCTTCTCAATCCGTTAAGCGCTTTGGAATATTTAGATATGTCTTATTGCGGTCTCGGTTATGTTGGAACTAACACTTTCGCACAAATGACTTTCTTGAAACAATTAATTCTTTCGGGAAATGAACTTCATACTCTAGAAGAAGGATTGTTTGCAAATTTGACGCGTTTGGAAAGCCTAGAGCTCAATAACTGTGACCTCAAGGCACCTCTCGATCCAAAAGTTTTCGGTGACCGCGAGTTAACTGATATAATAGAACTCAAACTCAGTGGCAATCCGCTGATCGTACCCGATGAAGGCTCGCTACTCCCAACGCAGCTCTCCAAGTTAGAGATTTTAGACCTCAGCAACTGTGGCATCTCACACTTGAACGAAGATATATTTGCTACAACGAATAATCTCACTCAATTGAATCTTTCGGGCAACACAATATCTGGTGTAGAAAATTTGAGTTCTCTGAAAACATTGCCCAGATTAGAACATATAGACCTTAGTAACAATAACCTGCGTACGATCCATCCGAAGATATTAAAGGCAAATCCACGCTTGTTATCGATTAATCTCATGGGAAATCCGTTTATTTGCAATTGCTCTATCGCAGAGACCTGGGATTGGGCTGTGCAGGAAAAAGGTGATCTTCATGTGCTCGTTGGCAGTCAACCGGCTAATTTTGAAACCGGTTCAATAAAGCGAAGAAAGAATCTCTCTTGCGCCTACGATGAAGAAACATATCGAAATATGATAGACAGCAGTCAGTCAACTGCGAATCGCAAACATTATCCCAGCCAGTTTACTCCTTCTCGTACTTGGGCTAAATATGTTCGCGAATCTAATTGTAATCGGCGTTCATGATATGCGGCAGTTAACTATCAACATCCGATGTTGAATGTCTACTATCGTAAGGTACGTAGATATAAACAGGAACTTTGAGCAAGTTCCGCAATATTAAATATCATTGCAACGTCGTCATATCATGTGAGCCATAAACTACAATATAACAATATTGTAAAATTTATATTTCCGTGGCATTATTTTTATAGTCATAGGATTAAGGCAAACCTGTAAGAGTTTACAGTTTATATATTGAAAAAAATCGTAAAATGTCCATATTGAAAGTATTGAAATGTTACTAAGTCAAAAAAATACTCGGTTTTGTATATATATTTTCCTTTTTTGTACATAGTATAATAATGATTCTTGTTCTCTCTCACTCTTGTCGATCAGACTTTGTCTTCGTGTATCTAATTCAACAAATGCTTATTTAAAAACCAAATCAGAATAGATCAGCTGCCAATCGATCGACATTAAATAGAGAAAGTTAAAAAGAGATTAAAAAAATCAGTGAGGACTAAATAATTTTATCTACATAAAGGTTGTAATCATAAAACAGACTTAACAAACAATTATAATATATATTATATT
>NW_012130074.1:6848548-6860118 GCF_000143395.1 Atta cephalotes
AGGGGGTGGAGGGGGGAAGTATCTACATATATGTAAGAATAAAAATCAACAAAAAAAATCAATTTTTTGAAGCCATCAAAGGAGAGACCTTTAAGAAGACATATTACTTATTTCTAAGAGCGCTTCATTCGCTTTAAAGACAATACTGCGTGTATAAAAAATTCTGTCAAAATCAGGAACGATGCCGCATTATTAATTTGGATAACGAGATATCGCGTTAATTATTACTCGACTCGATAAAAAAATTCATAACAACAGCTCGATTTAATGTCGTGCGGCCGTGGTGCGTTAATTAAAATAACGAACTGCAGAAATGATTATCCATTTGTTGCAGAGAAATCCGAGGAAAAATTGGATTAAGAAAAAATAAAAATAAAAATAGTAAATTTCTATAACTAGACAATCTGAATAAGATATCTTCGATTTTCGAGGATATTATTAATTCGAGTTAATTATAAAATCTATCTTAGAGCATAGATAAAATCCAAATAAAAATAAAATAAAAACTAAATAAAAATAAAAATTTTATTGTCGATAATTATCTAGCTAAGAAGAACCAAAAAGTTTTGAACATATTTCGAGGTTGAAATCCTGCTAATAATCAGAGGAGGCACAAAGACAAATGGAAAAAGAAGAAGCTGAAAGAAAAAATGAATTTACGGAGAAGATACTAAAGTATGCTAACTAAAACGCCACAAATATTTGAGTGTTACGTGAATCCTGAAATTCCGTGAAACTTAACTTAGATCTTAATTTGATTTTTGTTAATAGTCTGCCAACAATTTAATGAAAATTAACTACAGAGTAAAACTTTTAATTTCATGTAAAAAAAAGTTGTTTATATTAAATATAAATAAAAGAAATGTATAAATAAAAGAATTGTCTAATAAAGTGCTATGTAAAGTGCTATGTAAAGTGAGTATAGCATTTTTCTCGTAGTTAAAAATTTGATATTTAAAATAACATAATCAAATATTATCATTTTAATATATAGTTTTATAGATTATTTTTAAGTAAAGTTATATTTTTCAAAATACATGTGATATACAGGGTATCCAGTAAATTTTGACAAAGCATTCCAGTGTATAGATTATGGACTAAGCTGAATCAAAAAGTTCTTTACTAATTTGCAAGTTTTGCAATTTCTTTTCAGTTATCCAATGAGCAGAATATCTAAAATCGACGCAAACAACTTTAAAATACTGTTCAGAGTTCTTTAAGAAATATCTTTAAGATATTTTATAAAGAACTTTGAAAGAAATGTTAAAATTGTCTTATGCGTCGATTTTATCCATTTATTTGACAATCTTTAGAAATTAATATCTCGTTGACTATTGCAAAAATTGCAAAATAGTAGTGGACTTTTCTCAGTTTAGTATATCCTTTCTACATACGAGCGCTTTCTCAAAACTTACTGAATATCCTGTATATTTATTTAAAAAGCATAAAGATTTAAAAGATTTGGAAGTTTTAAAAATTATTAATCAATTTTATTACTTTATGATTAATTTCAAATATTTTTTTCGATCACAAGCTGTAATATTTCTTAGTAGAAAAACTTTTATTTAATGTTTATCTTTTCTTATTATTGTTGTCTTGACGATTCCACAATTCTTTTCTTTCGTGGAGAAAATCTGTTTTTTCTCAAATAATGAATAATGGTCAAAAACATGGCGAATCGAATATTGATTTTGTTTATTATAAATGATTAGACATCAATTAAAGGAAAATAATTATTAATGTTCGATTGAAAGCGCGTGTATTGGCCCTATGACTCACAGATAAGCCTTTTTCTGACTCACATATAAAACGAAAAACATATTAATTCTATTCTTTCGAAATAATTGGGAAACCTTTGCAAAAAAAGAGATGAATCACCTATCATATTCAAAGTCCAAGTACCGAATTGCATCACATCTCGAGATATATATACATATATATATATATGTATATATATATACATATATATATATATATATATGTATATGTAAATTAAATATCTTATGTTTACAATCTATTGAAATCTATTGAATTCTCTATATTTCTACTATTAATTAGATATATAGATATAAAAATTTAATATTGGTCAATTAATCACATATTTTTAGTATTAAAAGTACTATTAACAATATTTTTAATATTCAAAATAAGTAATTAATTGGTCAGTACTAAATTTCAGTATTAAATTTCAGTATTTCTATAAGAGATACAAAGCTAATAATGTTGTAAGAACCGAAAATAGTAAATTATATTTTTGTGCATTTAGTGATTGATAACATTGTAATTATAAATTTAGAAATTATTTGCAAGATAATAAGTCATGATTGAAGCTAAATAATATAATTAATAATTACACAACAGATAAGCAGATAATTAGATAGATAGATTCAGATATAATTAAAGTATTTTAATTGATATAATTTTATTCAGTTCTTTGAATTATTAAAATTTTTTGACAGATATCGTAATTAGATTATTATATAGAAAATATATAATTATTAATTTAATTTTACATTTGTTAATAATAAAATTTATCAAGAACATAATATTTATATTTGTAATACAATGTAATAATCAGCTTAAAAATATTTAGAAAGAAATTTATTAAAACTTTAATTCTCAATTATAACATTAATGAAATGCAATATTATTTTAAATTTGTTTATACATAATTTTTTTAAATTAGTATTGACAGATAAAGTGAACAATCTAATGAGGTATAATCTATACATCAAAAATATTAGAAAGTAAATATAAAAAATATAAAAAATATAAAAAATATTCGATTATGGAAGGTATGTAGTTCAACTTTGCGATTAACAAACGCGCAGTTACATGTGCATATATATACATACAAACACAATTGTGCCATCGTATACGATAGCGTGTGAGTATGTGGCCATGACGACTAAATGATTTCCCCCTATTTGAACTTCACAATAATCACGGAAAATGTTTGATTATCGTTAAAAGCTGATATGCAGCAGTACCTATTTATGATGTGACAAATGCAATAGCTTCGTCTTTATTTCACTGTTTGAGTATTCCATCCTGTGGCTCTTCTCTTTTTAAGTTAATTAAGCTAGCTTAATTATATCCTGTGTTATATAACTGTTTATGATAGATTCATAATGCGCGAAATGTATATTCATAAGAAAATCTATAGCTTTATAAAATTAATATCTTATAAAATTAATGCATTTGCAAAACTCATACAGGCTTTATTATATCCTGTATTAAATATCTATTAGAAAACTGTTTAAAAATTTATGAGTGGGACCAATATTTTAATAAAATTTTATATTTTTTAAATTTAATTAATTTTAAATTAAGTTGAATCTAATGAAAAAGAATAATGGTTTTTAAAAATGTGTGATACTTTTTATTATATTATTATATTAATATAAAATTATACCTTTGCTTTATACATAGAAGACTTATATATGATAAAACTTGTGATGTATCTTGTGAGTTTGATTTTCGAAAATATCTCAAAATAATGTTATTGCGTATATTAATGCTTTAATATTTATATAACGTTTGAATGTATGTTTGAATTTATCAGTTGATATTCAAGATAATTCCTGTTTATTGTTTGTCATTATTTATTAAAAACTGTTATATGTTTGATTTGAATTACTGAATATATCGTATAAAATTTTTTTGCTTCAGAGAGTTTTTCGAATTTTTTGCAAAAATTATAATCTATATAATTATTTTGTATTTCACGATTATATTGTAAAATATAATAATACAGTAATACATATAATAATACAGTAATACAAATATAGTAATACATAATTTTTTAACAGCGAAAATTCTATAAGTTTGCGTTCCAACCTAAGGAAAATTATCTGCTGTCTTTACTGTGCCGATAATGTTAGTATTACTATTACACGACTTGAAGTTGAAATATTTTTTTCACGTTGTCCTTCGCGCATTTTCGCATAAATTACATTTATATTTTTATTTGAATAAGTCAACGCTTAGATTATAAGCCTTTAAACGCGATTGCATCAATGTTTAATTTTAAGTGAGGTTTAAAACTTTTTCTCTCTTTTCTTAGCTTTAAAAAGAGAAGGAGAGAATTTTAAGCTTCGCTTAAAAGTCAAAGTAACATTGGGGTAATCGTGTCTTAAACCCGTTTAATTGTAAAATTAGCTAAAGTGAGAGAGAAAGAGAAAAACTAGAAAATAAAAAACGCGTTCCTCGTTTTCGCATTTGATCGAGATTAATCATTCAAAGCTTGTGTATGTATCCGATCGGCTAAAGGAAATCGACAATTCCGCCTTCAGATGCATTGTACAACGCAGTCGATCACGCGCGTGCGTGGTGAGCCATTTTCATTTATAATCACAAAATGTAAAGACTGTTGTTTAATAAAGCTGTCGTTCTCTTGGTATACGTAGCAGTTTTCTCGTCTCCATTATTGCGATATATGAAATAGCCCCTTACAGGTCAATCACGATAACCAGCACGGATAATCTAAATTGCATCTGCATGGTATTGACGTTTACATATACTGGTGTAACAATAAACTCCATTGCTCTTATGGATATCTTTTGACAAGTTGCCATAGGAAGAGAGGTAGTCCGAATTTTCCACGTAAGTAACGTGCAGAAAAAAACCGACATTTTCATGCGTTATTAGGATATTGTAATTACTCATTATTGAAAAATGAATCTGTTCTAGTGAATTTATGCATTTATATAATGGCAACGAAATTAGTCGAGAATTTATATTCTGAATTTTGATAATTTTCGAAGAAAAAGAAAAAAAAGATAAATTTCAAAATAATGCAAAACTTGTTTTTGCATTATTTTAAGTTCAAAGGAAGTTTTAGTTATTAATATTTATAAAAATATTACACGCGATGTTTGCATATATTTATGTTCTCGTTATGTAATTTACAAATTGCATTGATAAATCTGCGTAAAACATGTTCCATGCAATTAATTTTTATTGTTGTATATTTAAAGATACTGATAATTCCTCGAGGAGATAATTTCTCGAATAATTTTCATTTTATATTAGATATAGAAAATTGTCTCTATGCCATTTAACACTTTTACTTATGTTACAAAGTTTAAGTTAACATTATCGTATCATATTTGTTTATATAACTTTCATAATACATAAAACATTCGTTGTAAAATTCTTATTTTTCCATATTTACCGTGTTATGCTAATGGCTAATAATAAGTTAATAAATTTAAATGATAAAATGTTGAAAAAAAATAGATCCATTTAAATCTCTTACCATAAATATCAATAGAAAGTTTACATTATTTTTTATTTAATATGCACTTCTGAAACTATTGGTACTGCATTCATTTTTTATATTCTATTTGACTATATAATTGTTTGTTACGTTGTTACGTAAAATATTTAAATAAAATAATATCAAATTATTGTGTATAATAACACTAATAACTTTAGAATATCTGCAGGCAAATATATTAAGACGATTACATTTTAACTAAAAAAAATTGTTTAATTAAAAAATATTTATATATATATCTTTTTCAAATTTTATCTTATTTCTAAAATCTCGGTAATTTATATTTTTCAAAAATTTGAGTATGAGACACTCATATTCCAATTTAAATTAATTTAATTTCAATTTAAAAGTAACCTGACTCTCTCTTTAACGAAAAGTTTTAGTACTTCGTATACATGTCCGTTGTTTTCTTTGTTTTCATAAAATAATTATTTACATTATTGTATAGCAACGATAGCAATATAATCAGCAAGTGTGTTACGTAAAGACGACGAATTTAACAATGTCATATAGAGAGCAAATAGCAAGGAATACAATAACTAGACTACCCCTCCGTATATCGATTACATGCGGAATTGTCTTGACCCTGCAAGACCCACACGACCGCGAGACGGGCGCAATCGGGGATCGCCCCCAGTGAACCAGTGTACAACGATACCGCAAATGTTGCATGCGAGCATACGTGCGTGCGTGCGTGCGTGCGTGCGTGCGTCATTCGTCTCTGTTTCAACGCGCAAAGTTAAAGCGTTGCCACATCAGTGCTGCAATTGCCCTCTTTATCGGTTCCGTTGCAACATTTCTTTTAAAAAGTTCCTTTAAATTTCAATAGATACGATAAAACGAACAACGTGTTTGATAATTCGTAAAATAAAATATTTATTATTAAAAGCGTAATAATATAATTTTATTTGCACGAATAGTGAGTTCTCCAATGCACAAATGCCTTACACACAAAATTTATATTACGTATATATATTACAAATATATATACGTAACGTTTATAAATATTTCTGTTCTTCCTGCTCTGTCCCGAGCGTTTTCAACTTCGCAAAATTGTTGAGAAAGTATGTCAACCTTGAATATTCTTTCATGTCATTTTTTTTGCTACCATATCGATATGTTTGCTACCATGTCATGAAATCATTTACGTTTTAAATCAATAAAATGCAGCGATCACTATCATTTTCTATAGTTTGCTCCCATTACGTCTGCAGGCTCTGATCGCCGTTGCATAACACCTGCAGCAGTGCATTGTCACGCACCATCGTTGGCGGAGCCAACTTGTGCACGTGTATCTGATAGTGTCTGCGCCGCGCGATGCGTTTGCGGTTTCCTCAAGAATCTGTGTGAGAACTCCTTGTTTAGCAGATACGCGTATAAGCAGAGAAAGTTATTTTTTAAAAGTAATTCGTTATTTGTTGTCGAATTAGAAAAGTAACTAGTTGCTGTTACTACTCGTTATCATTATGGTTACTTGATTATACGATTGCTCGGTATATCATTGCTTGAAAAGTAAAGCTTGAGGCAGAATTGAAAAGCACAAGTAATAGGAACAGGGAATAATTTCAAAAAAACCGTATATTCTACTCTCTAAATTTCTTGAAGTAAAATCTCACTCTCTAAAAGAGTTAAAATACTGCCATTATTGAAAAAGAGTGAAAACATTTTCTTAAATAAGAGCGATAGATTTTTACTCTTTTTTTTTTGGAGTGAGATTTCATACTTTTGGAATGGGACTTACTCCAAAAAGGAGTGACATTTCTTTCTTTCGAGAATGGAATCTTACTCTAAAAAGAAATGAAAATCTGCCATTCTTATTCGAGAATACAAATATTTTATTTCAAGAAATTTATAGAAAGTAGTATAAATTTATAGAAAGTAGTGTAAACGTGCAGTGATCGGACTTCACTTAAAATATATTATTATTATTCTCACATATATATTCACATAAAATTTATTATTATTATTCTCAAATGCTTTTTTATTATAATTATAACTTATTATTATAACTTAATTATATTTAAAGAATTACAATTAAATTATTATAACATCATATTTAAAAAAATATTTGAGATTAATAATAATACAATATAAATAAATATAAGATTTTGTGTAAATGTGTAAGACATAAGTACATATTATATTAGGACTCTGACTTTATTCTATTTTTCGAAGATAACGTGAAACGTTTATCCGTTTATATACACTTTAAAAAAAAATGCATTTACACGTATAATTAATATAATATTAATATTCATTTATTAGAAATGTTTTTTCAAATATACGTGTTTTAAGTCAGGATCTATATATTATATATTTAAACGAGAATACATTTATATATATATATCTAGCACATCCTTCTATAAAAACTGTCTTGTCGAATATTTTAATGTTTTTTTTTTTAGAAAATTAAAAATCAATTAATTTTTTTTACATTTTCTTATAATTTAACATTTTAAAATGCACTTTAAAGCCACGTTGTACACAAGCGACGTAAAGACTCGTAGAATTAGCATATTAGTTTATTATAAACATTTATCAAAATACACTGTTTTAATGTTATTTTATATACATATTTTTTCTATTTTTACTGCACTCAAAAGTCTTTTTTACATCCAAAAAATATTTCGACTTTTTCAATCGGTCACATTAGGATGATTCCATAATAAAGGGATAAACGAAAGATATTCGAAAAGATGTTTTTCATAGATGGATGTGCTAAATATATGTGTAAATGTATTTTTGTTTAAACATATAATAGCCAAGCCCTAATACATATCCGGTCACTGAAACATTTATCTTACCGATTGATAGGTTGAAATCATTCCCTGTTCCTATTGCTTATAATGCTTGATTATAATCTTGTTTTAAAAAGCTTTATAAGTCGACTTAAGTCATAAATCGAAAAAGATAATTTATATTAAATGACAATAATTTCTGTCTTTAAACTTTTTATTCTGGCTTTAGACTTTAATCGTTATACTTAAGCGAATTGAACAAAATTCAGTTCTTATGGTCTAAAAGTATAAGTTCTGTGGCCGATATATCGTTACTTACAACTTACAGCTTATAGCTTGTAGCTTCTTAAAGCAAGATTGTAGACTTAGCCTTATATGTTTTTTTCAAGCTTTATGATTCATAATTTTTTTCGTTCCTTCTTTTAGCGCTAAAACAAGTCTAAACTAATAAACAATTTTTTTTTTATAATATTTTTTTTTAATATTAATATTCATTTGTGTTTAAATATAAAGAAAACAGTAATAAATAAAGTTCTCTCAATTCTCCTCGTCATTGCTTATTTTTATTCAATGACATAATACGACAAAACAGAGATACGTTCATTCAAACAATGTACGTGAGAAAGAGAGAAAGAAAGATAGAAATTTTTAATGCTTAAATTTTTATATCTTTTTTTCATTTCTTCGCACGTACTGCTCCTTTGCTTCAAAAATGATACAATTAAAAAAAATTAGGTCTCTTAAAAAAGAGAAAAAGATTCAACTTGAAATTATTGACTAATCAAATAATATTGACAAAAAATAAAATAATTTGTTAACATATATTTAAATTTTTTATTTTCATTTCATAATCCTAAAGAACCACTCTTTTTGAACTGTGATAATTTTTTTTAAATTATCCTTTTTGAATTGTAACAAATTTGACAATTTTTTCTAAGGTTAATGTCCATTTTTTATCAATATACAGTATCTATAAGTTTGGGAACATCCTACGTTTTACAGGAAAACCATTACACGACGATCTATACTCAACAAACAAAAATGGATTGGAAATTTTCAATCCATCCGAATCTGTATTTTAAACCCATAAAAATAGATTGGATTCCATATAAATATTTTATATATGTAAAAATTTAAATAAAGTAAAGTAATTATATGAATTATATTCTATAGTTATTATTTTAAAATTATTATTTTATACAAAAAATATGCGTTATATAATAAAGGAAACGAGTTAAAATATACATAAAAGCAATTAATTTATTACTTAAAAATAAGGAATTTATATAAGTATATTTATTGTATACATTTACATAGTTCTTTTTATGTTTCTTTCTAACTATTAAATGAAGGAGAATTCTTATGATATATTTTTACAATTTTTTTTTAATTTAGTTGAATTAAAACGAAAAATTTCTTATTCATATTTCTGAATAAAATAGCATTCATAATGTATTTTTAAATGAAATAATGAATTTTCTACTCACAATTTTGAATAGCATGATATTATTTTTAGATTCAACTAGATTAAAAAACTATTTTCTATTTAGACTTTTAAATTAAGCAGTATTCACGATACATAAAAATGATTGATATTATATTATTTTTAGATTCAATTGAATTAAAAAACTGCATTTCTTATTCAGGATTTTTAATTAAGCAGTATTCACGATGCACATATTTTTAAATTGAAAAATAGAGAAATATACTCCATTCCTATAAATGAATAAAAACGTATTCAGGATTGAAAAGGACATTTTAACATTTATGAATCCGTATTTCTAAAAATCTGAATCCATTTTAATCCATTTCAATCCATTCTCGTTTGCTGGATACATTGGTTTAAATAATCTTCATAAGACGTCTAAATGACAACATTTATCTAGAACTATAAGCTTGTACCTGCTGAAAATATGTTGGACAATCATTTCACAGCATCGAAGCACTCAAGATTAAAAGATTAAATTTCGCGCTTTAGTCTATTGTTTATATATATATGTATATTGTTTTGCATTATCTATAATGTATGTATATATTGAGTTGTCCGGAAAGTTTGTGCCGATGTTGAAGGAAAATTTAAATTTTAGTATACATTTATTAAATTATATATAGGTTAGTCGGCACGAACTTTCCGGACAACCCAATACTTTTATTTCGTCTTTTTTCAATTGAATAATTATTTACAAACCTGCAAAACGTAGAGTTCCCAAACTTATGGAGGATACTGTAGATTAACTTTAATCTCAGTTAATTTTATCTTTATCTTTTTCTAATTCTTAGAACTAAAGAAAGATAAAAAATAATCCGAGAAAAAATATATAAATGTACATATTTTAATATATAATTATATAATTTTATATAAAATATGTTAATTTTTCATATAATTATATAATTTTATATAATTTTATGAAACCTTTTTTATCGGGAAATTAAATCAAGATTAAAGTTAATCTACATTGATAGAAACGAGCATAACTAATTATTAATCTTTGATTAATCTTGAACAAATTAATGATGCTTATATCTGACTTATTCATAATAATAATGAAACTCACGTTTTTTTAGTTATATCACCTTTGAACTAAAGAAAATATGTGAAAGGAACGATATGTTAAATAGATGTGAAAAAATTTAATATAATCTGTTTATTCATGTATTTTAATTATAAAAAAATATATAGCAAAAAAAGCTTACATTTTTTTCAGCCAAAACCAATCAAAACCAGAGAAAATTAGCTGGAGGCCAGATCAACAAGAACGCGCATGCGCGCTAGATCGAGCCCGCGTTCTCGCGTGCAATCTCTTTCTCGAGAGCCTTCGATGTTAGGATATGTCGCGCTATTCGTAGGCTATTCGCTACCACTCTATTGGCTATGGTCCGATTAGTCAGTCGCGTCCAATTATTCGTGCGGCATGCGCGTGATAGTCGAGGACTCCTTATTCACCGGTTCTCGTTCGCGAACGTCGCTCGTTAATCGCCGAACGTTAGCGAGCAAGGTCCACGGTCACCTCGACCTGAGCCTCGCTGTCGCGGCGATTCTGTGCCGATTGATTGTATCGGCATCGATAACACGTAACGATGCTGAGTTTCTTTGAGAGCATAGCGAACATCCCGAAACTCTATTACGGCGCATTGCTAGGCATCGGATTCTGTATCTATTATCTCTGTGAAGTTGTCAAAGTAAGTAAAAAATGAAGTGAGCCAACATATCTGATAGAAAAAAAACAAGTGTAATATTGCACATAATAGCGATAGCATGTTATAGTTAATTGAATTTGGGTTAAATTCGCTCTTTCACTGCGCTTCTATGAGAATATTACACTTGTCTTATATTAGGTCTGTTCGCGTTGTGAGCACTTTTTGTACTCAGCATCTTTCTCTCTTTTCAATACCCCGAATATATGTATATTCAACTCGTTTTAAGTGTAAAAACTTGTGAGGATTTCAAATCTATTACGTCATGGAACCAATGACAATTTATTGTTTGATCACATCTGGCGAAGGTCGATGATATATTAGGTGTAATAAAAAGAAATCCATTATTTTCCATT
>NW_012130074.1:6862203-6869361 GCF_000143395.1 Atta cephalotes
CATTATTTTTCCATTCAATTTCAAGCAAAAATAATGGATTTCTTTTTATTACACCTAATATTACGTAATATGTATTTTGAAATAAGATGAACATTACAAAAGTCAATTCACTAGAATACTTATCAGTTATCTGTTTACTTGAAATCCTCAAAAAAATCCTATTGCCTTAAAAAAAATAAAATGAGATATATATTTGAGCGTAAAGAGAAAGAAAGCGAAAATGTTGAGTGCAAGCAATGCGAACAAACCTAATATAAGACCTAATATTCATTGATTCCTTAATAGATTTGCTTCATTTTTGTGATTTTTATCTCATTTTAAAATAAATAATCCGAGTGCGAAAACCGATTAACAAAGAAAGAGATAATAAAAGATCGATCGATCGATCGACCACGATCCAATTCGATCGAGGAACCAAACTATAACTTTTCAACATTAAGCAATACATAAACTGCGCATTCAGCGTTAAATAATATATCATTTTCTATGTTAGATAATGCATAATTTCAGGATGTGAAATATTCTGAGAAATTAGTTTATGTATTGGATTAGAACAAAAGTTCGTAGCGTTATTTTATTATTAGTTTGTATCGTCTAATGTATCTATTTGTATCGTCTACATATTTTTAAAATAAAATTTGACAATTACATTCAATAGAGCAAAGTTTCAACTTTAAGAATCTTTTTCTTTAATTGCACGATGATTTTTAAAGGAGCAATTAAAATACTCTTTTTATACGGATAACAAAAAATCACTAACAAAAAATCTTAGGAACATTAAAAAAACGATTTTGTCAACTTTAAGTTTTCATGTTAGAAAGTGAAAAATTTTAAAACAATAAGTAATGATATTAAAGGCAACGTAAAAAATGGTGCACAAATCAACAAGATTATGTAATATAAATTAATAAATATAAAATTAACAAATTAACAAAAAGAAGAGCATAAAACCACTGCACAAGTTGTTCTTTGTGATATTTAATATGTAATTAAGTTTATTTAGATGTTTCGGTCACAATTTGGCCATCTTCAGTAAATTTACAAATATCAATAAAAATACAGAATTTATCTAAATTTAACATTTAAATTCAAAGTAAATGTAAATATAAATATAAATATAAATATAAATCAACGCTTTCTTTCCTCTTGTACGAGCATAATCATAAAATATGATTGCTGAGCCAATCATCATATTACAAATTATGTATTAAGAACGAGAATTGCTAGATTCTAATTTTAAAATAATTATAATATCGTTAATATCTTCTAGTCAATTTAATAAGAATTAACAATTCGTTATCTGTTTTACCTGTTTTACAGCAAAATGATGAGTCTTAAGCAATTCCTTCACGCAGATGGAACTCATCGTGACATTGTATATTATTTGTCAATACATTCATGTGTGTATTTATATGCGTTAAAAGTTTAGATTATTCTAGAATTATTAATATTTTGAAGTGAGAGAAATCTTTCTTTAGAAAAGGTAAATAAACATCAAGCAAACCTTCAGTGTCACTTTGCTTATTTTACTACTTATTTGGCTTTTTATATATATCATCTCAGAAATTCTTCTTTTAAATAATGATTGTTCTGTGTCTAAAATTCTAACATTATCCTAATCCAATTCATGCTTCTCATTAATGCTTGATGGTGAGACTACTGATATATCGGTAATGAACTTTCTTATATCGATCTTGTATTCTTTTATTCATGTTTTTAATTTTCTTTTTGTTTGATCGACGTAAGAAGATTCACAATTCAAATTTTTTGAAAGCATGGCTCAGCATGTTTTATATACTCGTACAAAAAGAAAGAAAGCATTGATATTTATATTTATGACCTTGAATTTGAATGTTAAATTTATGTAAATTCTGTGTTTTTATTGATATTTGTAAATTTTAATGATATTTTACTGAAGGTGATGAAATTGTGGTAGAAACTAAATATTTATAAACTTAATTATATATTAAATATCACAAAGAACAATTTGTGCTGTGGTTTTATGCTCTTCTTTTTGTTAATTTTATATTTATCTTATAAATCATATTACAATGGTCCTCTTTACATAAGAGGCGACCTTTTCTTGTTTTTATAAATCTATCAAGTTTATTGATCGGTTTGTATGCAATATTAAAGTTATGACTGTGTGATACTTTATTAAATTTTTCCGAAACTTTACTTAAACATGATATTACAAAAAAACTTCTTTATTAAATTAGATTAAATTAGATTAGCTAGAGATTTTCCTTGTTATTTCCTTGTTAATAAATATAATATCATGAACGTTTCTAAATTCGAACCATCCTCAGCAAAAAAATATAATAATCACAAAAAAAGACGAAGATCAAAATCAAAATATCCGCATAAGTACATAATATGTCACAAATAATAAAATTGAACATAACGATTAAAAGAATGTATAAAAGATGTTACAGAAAGTCGCATTAATTTCACCAAATTAGATACTGCTCACTGTCATTAGAAAAGAGATGAAACACTAGCATGATTCTCAAGTCAGTTACATAGCTGGATGTAATAACTTCCTGTGTCACCAGCTATAATAAATTATATATATTTTTTGTAATAATTACAAAGTAGATTTATAAAAAAGCTGACAAAATCAAACAGCATCAATTTATCTCCATTATGATAACAATGCATCACAGTAATAAATTAGGATCGTTGACAAATTGTGAATAAAATAAAATTTTTAGTCAAATAATATAAAATGAGCGGAATCGTCAAATGCAAAGTGGCAAAATGTATAAAAAATGTAATGTAGATCAATACATTGAATATAAATTACTTTATACATTGAATATAGAATATAAATTTTGTTCCAACTTAATAGATTTATTGTCACGCTTATTTTTCCTGAAAATTTTCTATTAAACGAGATCGAAGTTACGATTTGAATTGATTGTGCAAAATATTTAAAAATTACATCAGCGTCGTCACATACATATGCGTGCATATCACTTCCTTGTTATCTAAATATTGTTCAAGCTCTTTATAGAAATCAATGTAGCGACACGTGTTCTTACATATCTCTATATCACTGTCAAATCAATGCACTAGTATCAAATTTAATTAACCTAATGTGAGTTAAATTAGCACGATATAGTATCAAATTTAATTATTGTTTTAGTATAAAATAATAAATAATAATAGGAATTTAGTAGGAGCACTTACATCGGATTCAATTTGACACTATAGGTTTAACAGTGTGTATATATATATCAAAATGTATAGTATAAATAAATGAAAATGCTTTTCTATTTTGAAATATGATCATATTATATGTAGATCATTTAAAGTGAGCTTTAGCTCACTATAGATATGAACAGAATTCTCATTCCGAATTACAGAACGGCTAAAGTGAATTTTATATACTGAAAGAAGTGTTTGGTATTTGTATAATTGCATGATAAAATAATTAAAGAGTTTTTCCATTTTATTCAGTACTTTTATTAGAATTATCAGGAACGTGCAATGCTTTCATTTAGTTAAAACTAAAGGTGATCGAAGTTAAAATTTATTGAATTATACTTGAACATACTACAAATGCGACGAAATCGTAATTCTTGAATGTTGATTAGCGTTTTCATTAAAATTATCTTCTTCTATGATTCATTTTCATTAATACAGATTATCTTTAATTTTTTATGTCCATTTCTATTAATATAGATTAATTTTAATCTCAGTCTAACTTACTCTGTATCTTTTTCTTAGAATTAAAAAAAGATAAAAAAACAAGTTAAACTGAGATTAAAGCTAATATCTACATTGATAAAAATGGACATAAGACAATTAAAATTGATATTGCGTAGTTTTTATTACTGCGATTCCTGATTAATAGAAATAAACAGTAGAAAGATTTAATTCTGATAGAGATAAAATTATTATAGATTATCTCATTCTTTTTTTCCGAAGAATTAAAATTAATACTGAAAATGACTAATAAATAAATTATAATTAAATTATGGCAATTATTTTTGTTCTATAAATATTCATAATTTAATGCAAAAAAGAATATTTCGAAGATACGAGTTATATGACATTCAATGAAAATTGCTTTCGATATTTTAACCACAGAAATCATTGACGTCTAGGATATAATGTAATTGGAGATGTTCAATTTTGGATGTAAAAACTATGTCTAAAAAGATATGTGTGATAAGAAATGTATGATAATGAGATATTTTTTTCTTAAAGATGTAAATAAGAATTAGTACGGGAATAAGATCGAGATCACGAGATTTGGGAATTTATCGGGATAAATATTTTACATGACTATATATGGAAATAAGATCCGACGTATCCATCCGCGCGCAATGAACTTAGAAATTGGGGCAACTTATCGTTCGTGAACGCACTCGACGCATTCATTGACTATAACGAGCCCGGGCAATGCAGCTAAATAGATGCCTCGCGCTGCGGCATCTTTCATATGCGTTAACATTTATTTGCTCTGAATACTGAACTTAATCCTTTACGCGAAATTAAATAATTTGCCTGAACACGTTTACAACTTAGCCGCACGGGATATTGAAATCTAATGTCAATTTAAATTAATTTTATTACTTTTGCAACACAATTCTGATAAAAAATTGTCATACATAAACATGTATAAATATTTATAAACATACATAATTTTATATATAAAATATGTCCATATTTATACATAAAAATAAATTTTATATTATATAAAAAAATCAAGTTTGAAGAAATATAAAAAAATTACTTATGTATGATATAAAATTGTGCATAATTGTGTATCAGCAATTTTTAAATATTTTCTCAAACTTGTTTCTGAAAATGAACAAAAATTATGCCTTTAATTATTTTTTATGTTTCCACATTACTATTATTATTTCTATTACACTAAAAAATAATTTTACAAAAAAAGAGGTATGAACATGAATGGACGTATTTTATATATGATTATTTATGTAGATATGTTTATACTCGTTTATTTTTTACCGAGATTCTATTACACACTCGTTCGAATAAGTTTCCAGTATTTTTTCAATATTAATTCTCTTAAATTGAAATATCTATTAATTAAAACATTTTGTGCGCAATTTTATATTATTTAGAAACAGCGACGCACGCTCTTTTTGTAATGTCTTCGTGCTTTTCAAAAAATTGTCTAAGAAGTTACTGTATATCTATTTGTTTTTTCAAAATATCACTTAACACTGTAATTGTTTAACACAATGACAAATTATTGTATATTATTTACATGATACTATCTACTTGAAACATGCATACGAAATATAGCAATTAAAATAAAACAAGATCAGTTGCGTATTTACCGTTTTTTATCAAAATAAAAAAAAATTATATAGATAATCACGAATTGTCAAACACGTGACATTTTATGTATACGTTTTTTATTTTATGTAAACTTTATACATAATTTTAATCAGAAAATATAATTATATCATTGTGAAAATATCAACGCAGATTTGTGATATTTTAATAATACATATTTATTTTTTTTAGTTGGAAAAAGTAACTTTTTATTTATTATGAAGAAAATAATTTATATAGATGAATACATGTTATTAGATATTATAGATACATCATTTGCACATTTATTATTTCAATTTTATATAGAATATGACGCGAGTTCAATACATAGACAGGATTTCCGCGATACACGTTCGAACTGACGTACGACCCTCCATAGGCAACATCAGTCACGAGAGATGTGTCATTTATTAATCTGACCTTAAAACTCTAGGCATTTGTCCTGCACATGCAATGTGCAGGTAAAGTAGTTGAATATAAAAGAATTTATTGAAGGAAAGAATGGTAAATTATATTAAAGTGCTAACTATTTATTGTATGATTATGTAATGCAGTCAATCAATGATGTAATAAATAATACCAACGAATAAATTCATCTTTAATTGATATCACATTTACATAAATGTATTGGAAAATTGAATTGGAAAACTATTATTATAATGACAATGCAAAATAAAAAACGATTGTTTACGACTTATTAGATGCATTTATTCAATATAGAATCATCATCAATTATTCTTATTACAAGAACTCGTTCAGAAAATTAAGAAATTACAGATAACTTTGTTGTCAAACGAAATAATCACTAATTATTAAATAATAATCTTTTAAAAAGAATTTTTTTTCTCCTTCAATATCGTACTGATGATACTATTTCGCGATGTAACAAAATTAGAAATTCCAAAAATCAATTTCATATTATATAAGTACGTTTAGGCATACCTACATAGAAAATTTTTTAAATACCTAGAACTGAATGTATTCTAAAACGATAACATTAAATAATAACAGATCTCATCGCCAATTTAATGTGAATGCTTTGTCTCAATATAAGTAATTATGATCAAATGTATAATTAATTTTTCACTGTAAGTAATCATTGTAGCTTTATTTTTAATGATATTTAGAAATAACAAGATAAACAGATAATATTATGATTTAATATACTGGATACATGCATATTCCAGATATCACAAAAAGTTCTAACAGAATTCGATCATTAATTCTAAGTTTGTTTTTAGATACGAAGAGAATTCTTTTTATGAAAAATTAAAAAAAAAAATTCTAAAAAAATGAACTCAGAATTGATGACATACGATTGAATTTTTTTAAACTTTCTGTGTTATCTGCGACATTACACATACAATGTTATGAAATTTTTTTACATTTTTTTAAATTATATCAAAAATTAAAATAAAAACAGAAAAATTATTTAAATAATTATTTTTTACAGTTGCAAATACTAAAATGTTAAGTCACCATAATTTGCAAGTAAACGTTTTCTTATCACGCACTTTTACGCAACATATTTACTAGACATCAACACTAAAAAAAATATTCATTCTCCATTTGCTTTATAATGTTTGCTTAACACACTTTTGAAACTTCCTTTATGCTACATTTTACAATATTGTATAATAATTTGAGAGAGATATTTAAATTTTGATTGTATTGTGAAACAAAGGAAAAATACAAATGGTGTATTATTTATAAACATATTATAACATATTATAATCATATGTACTCTATACACACACACACACACACACACACACACACACACACACACACACACACACACACACATATATATATATATATAATAATAATATATATATACTA
>NW_012130074.1:6871577-6877147 GCF_000143395.1 Atta cephalotes
TATATATACATATACACATATATATATATATATATATATATATACACACGTATACACACATATACACATATATATAATGTACTATATATTTTTTGTACATTATAAGAAAATCAATAACAAAAATAATTATTGCTTTCAGACACCTTTGCTGGTTTGTGCTAATGGACCATTCCGTTCATTCTTGGAAATCAACATTCCACTTGTGCAAAATAAATTCTGGCCGACATTATGGTGTTTCGAATCGCGAGCGCAGACCATTATGGCTAGCATTTTGAGATCCCGGATATTACCATACCTCGAATATCGCAGGTTGGTAAAAAAATATATAGAGACTAGTACTAAACCAACACAATTATTCGAACACTAGACTTAAATTTGGAAAATAATGCGCGTTCCATCAGATTCCATTGTATAGCACTCTCTTTACGTTACGCAGAGAAATTCTTGCTTTGTCCGACGGTGGTGAAGTGGCCTTGGATTGGGCTGAGAAAAATTGTTCGATCACCTCGCCAATCGTCGTTATTTTACCTGGTCTTACAGGCGGTAGCCAAGCGGAATATATCAAATGTCTGGTGTCAGCCGCGAGAAAAAATGGAATACGATGTGTGATTTTCAATAATAGAGGCTTAGGTGGATTGCAACTCAAGGTAGAACATATTTGTGAACACGATAATTCTTCCAGTTATCTTGTTATTTAATTATTTTTTTATTGTAACAGGAATTTAATCGAAAAGAATTTTCTATAATCTGTAATGAAAATTTTCCCTTTCTTTTGTTACTTTTAGACTCCACGAATGTATTGTGCCGCTAACTATGATGATTTAAGTGAAGTCATAGAACATGTGAAGAAACTTCATCCACATGTACCTCTCGGAGCAACCGGGATTTCCATGGGAGGGTAAAGATTATATTTATGTCTAGTTTATTCTTCAATTAATAAATAAATCATATACCTGTACAATACTTAACAAGATAAAATATACATATTTGAGCATTTTGTTATTTACATTAATAAATAACATTTTTGTAAACCATTGCATGTCTTTTTTTGCCATGTGCAGGTTGATCTTAGGTAATTATTTAGCTCAGAAAGGTTTAATAGCAAGGTCCAAATTGAGAGCGTGCCTTATTATTTCGGTGCCATGGAATGTGTTTGCAGCGACGAAGAGTACTGAGGAAAATTATTTTAATCGAATGCTGAATAAGCATCTAGCCAGCAATTTATGTCGCACGATACAACGACACAGAGATACCGATGTTGGTCCTTTCAACGTAGATATGGATACTGTTCTTAAGGTATGATTTTATCAAATATCACTATAGGGAAAGATCAAATAATATATTGAATTTTTAATTTTTCTGACGTAAACCCATTTCTACCAATGTAGATTAACTTTAATTTTAATTCAACTTACTTTTTATCTTTTTCTCGTTCTAAGAATTAGAAAAGAATAAAGAGTAAATTAAACAAAAATTGTTAATCTATTGGTTAATCTATTGGTAGAAATGACAGTAATATTTTTAAATTTACGTCAAAATTTAACAGAATATAATTTATATAATTTATTTTAAAATAACCAATAACCCAATAAGCAAAAAACATTTAGAAACATTTCAACAACATTGCAGTAACTTTGCGCAAATGTTTTAGAATGTTCCTTGCTCACTGGGAATTTATATTTTAATTTTGTTTTTTTTTGTTCTTTTTCGCATTACTACAGTTATGCTTTCACAAAAAGATAGATATATCATAGTTCATTTCCAGATAATGAATTTTTTATGAATTCAATCAAGATTTTTAATTAAGAGATAAATTTTGTTTATATTTGGTATCATCATATCATTGTTTGGTATTCTGAACCTGACTCATAATAATCACTATGAATTATTACATCCGGTAGAGCCAAACAGTAAGAGAATTTGATTCGAATTTTACGGCAAGACACTTTGGATATAAAAACGTCGAAGAGTATTATAGTAATGCAACGCTTCACGACAAGCTGCATCTAATCGAAGTTCCGACTTTGTGCCTTAGCGCGGCAGACGATCCGTTTCAGCCGTTGCAAGGTGAGAAATAAGAGCGCGACAATGATAACGTTTTCATACGATTTTACTCAACGATCTGAATATTTTAGCGATACCTTTGAAAGAGATAAGTCAAACTAAAAACGTGGCCGTAGTGGTAACATCGCGTGGTGGACATATCGGTTTCCTGGAAGGCGTTTGGCCAGTCAAAGAGGAGCAATATATGGGAAAATTTTTCTCGCAATTTTTCACTGCGATGTTCACCAGCGATTTCGACTAAAACTTGATATTATCTATAAATCGGAATTGAATAAACGATATCATAAACCTTATCATGCCTCGATTTACTATCGTCTGACGTCAAAAGAAATACATACCGCGATATCGTTTATCTGTTCAATTTTTACAAGCTAAAATGTGATCAAGTTTATTTTAGCTTTTTATTATTTTCATATTACGTTGTAACGCAAAACTCGGAATTACATTTTACGGACCAGAAAATGCAATTCCGAATTTTGTCACATTGTTTATGTGATCATGAGGTATTAAAAAGAGGTCCCACACTTATGTATTAAGCAGAAATTTTTGCTCATTATGATAATGCATACATTGAAATTTTTTTTGTTAATTATTTGTAATTAATAAAAAACTGACTTTTATAAGAATCTCTACCATTAATCAAAATTTTTTCCTGTCATTAACTTATTAAGTTACATGAAACATTTATTTTATGTATTAAAATTTATGTATTAAAATTTATAATCCTTATTTATTATAATTTATAAATAAAAATAAAAAGCTAATTTCACAAGCATTGAATTTTTCAGTGAACAATTCAAAAATATACATTTTTCATTGTATTACTTAAGAATAATATTGATGATTATCAACAATCATTTAACAAAACGACCATATATAGAGCACATTTTACAAATAGATAACATAAGATCATTTCTAAAGGAGAATACAGCTATAGTTTCGTGATATTAATACTGATATGCATAATTGAAGAATTCATCAACTTAGAAATGATTCATCCAGCAAATCACTCCATTGATGTTATTTTCTGATTGAGTTTATATACATAGTTACGTATAATTACATCAAAGATATTTGTCTCAGTGTAAATATATAGAAATGTTGCTAATTCTTATTACAATATTAATATATATTAATGATACATTAATGAATATTAACAAAAATAAGAGACTTTATGAGTTATTTTTTAAGAAATGTTTTAGATTTATTTTCTTCTTGTATAACAAATAAAAAATATGGAGACATTTTTGTAGAGAGATTAATGTTTTAGTAAAACGTAGCTAATTACTACATGTATTTTTTTAATATTATCTTAAAACACACTTCATTAAATGTTTTTCAATGCTTGATTATATGCTTATTACGTTTTAAATGAAAGAAAAATATATATTACATAAACACTGTCGTAAGGTACAAATTTACTTACTTTTTTATTCCATACAAAACACGTTATTATAAAAGAACTTGCAATCAAAGCATACTTGAGTTTACAACAATATGTTGCAATATACGTGATAATCGAGCACGTTTAGTTACATCATATTACAATCCATTAATTTTGAATTTTATGTAAAATCTGTTGAGTTTTAGACTTTTTTTAAGCATTAATTACAATTTGAATTCCAAGCCCAAGGATTGCGTGATAAATGATAAAATGTCAGTACTCTCTTCAATCTAAAAAAATTATATAATAAAATATTTTCATTATGTCTGATATTTTAAATAAAATCATTTATATTGACTTAAATAAGAATCGTTTGCAGAAATATTTACCATTTTCATGGTTGGTTTTCCACTGCCATGACCTGCCTTGGTATCTATTTTTGCAAATAAAGGATTTTTCTGTTTTGATACATTTCCAAGTGTATATTGAAGAGTGGCTATTAATTTAAGAGTATGCAAAGGTACGACACGGTCATCATGATCAGCAGTCAAAAGCAACATCGCAGGATATTGTATATCATCTTGTGGTATCCTTACATTATGTAAAGGTGAATATTTCAACAAGTTCTCGAAATGCTTGGGATCATCGGGATTGCCATAATCCGAGACCCAAGCAGAACCGATAGTAAACTTATGAAAACGTAACATATCCATAACTCTGCAATTTAAAAAAGAAAATTAATATTTATTTAACACACATACCGATAATTTAAAAATAAATTAGTAAAAAAATTTAACTAACCCCACTTGAGCTATGGCAGCACCGAATAGATCAGGTCTTTGATTTACACATACACCAACAGCCAGACCACCGTTACTGCCACCTTGAATCGTTAATTTCGCAGAGGTAGTATATCCATTTTCTACAAGATATTTTGCTGCATATTGAAAATCATCAAATGCATTTTGTCTGTTAAAGAAGCGTCCTGCATTGTGCCATCTTTCTCCGTATTCACTATAACAAAGAATAATATTTTTTATCCAAACAGATACAGATATTTATATGTATATATATTTTCCGGGTATTATGAATGCCTTACATACCCTCCTCCACGAACATTAGCAACTGCAAGTACTCCATTGAAATGTTGAATAAAAACAAGTCTTGTAACACTGAACGTAGGTTGAATACTTGCATTAAAACCACCGTATCCATAAAGTAAGCCTGGCATAGTTCCATCTAATGTAGCATCCTACGTTAAAAATTTTTTTATTTTAATATTGATGAGAAGAAACATAAATTATAATCTTAAACTATTCTTATAAATCGCTGTATATCAAAGATCTAATCAGCTCGTAATTAAATACATTTTAGTATTGATTTTTAAATAATTTACATACATTTCTTGTTACTATAAACATGGGTACTTTTGTACTATCCTTGCTTTTATAAAATATTTGACTAGTTTTGTATAAACTCGCATCAAAATCTTTCACTTTGATTTCTCGCAAGATCTGAAAACAATATCAATTATTGAATCAAGCTATAACTGCATCTAATAAAAAAATGTCATATTATATATTAAATCATACTTAGCATTTAAAAAGACTGATACTAACACGTGGCTCCTCTTCTTTTTTTAAATCGATTGTGTATATAATGCCCGGGGTTAGGAATGATGTAAACTGATAAAATATCTCAGAATATTTCTTCTCTCCCGAGAATCCAACCACAGTACCAAGATCAAGAGGAAATGTTCTAAGAACTTTACCAGTGTTCAAGCAATGCAGTTGCAAAATGTTCTATAAGAAATTAATTATTGGTATTTTTTATTACAATCAATGTAAATACTTTATATATATTTACCTTAACATCTTGTATATAACAGGCAACAAATTTGTCTCCATCCACAGCTTCAGCCCAATCTAGTACATTCTCAGGATGTTCTGGCAAAAGATCAACCCATTTGTGTTGTTCGTAATCCAATAAATCTATAGCTACTAACTTGTAATTAGGTGCATTTTTATTTGTGCGGAATACAGCTTTACTATCAATATTGGTCACGTACTGAAAATATACGAGATATATTTTTATATATATATATATATATATATATATATAA
>NW_012130074.1:6878706-6887152 GCF_000143395.1 Atta cephalotes
TCGTACTCTCTCTCTCTCTCTCTCTCTCTCTCTCTCTCTCTCACTCACTCACTCACTCACTCACACGCACGCACACACGCGCGCGCACACACACACACACACACACACAGACAGAGAGAGAGAGAGAGAGAGAGAGAGAGATATTATATATATTAGTAATTAAAAAGATATTATATATATATATATTAGTAATTAAAAATTTAAATTATACCTTTGGTTTTGCAAACCAGAATTTTTATAAAAGTAATATTTTTCACCATGCTTGGCAGGACACGAGTACTTTGGAAAATCCCATAATTGCTTCAAACGATCATGAATATTGTCACGAGCTTTACACGCAGTTAAATATGGTTTAGTAATGGCGTTTTGAGCATCAACAAAAGCTTTTGTTTCTGGTGAATCTGGATCTTCCAGCCATCTATAAGGATCACTTATCTACAAACAAAATATTAATTTTTATGATATTTATATAACTTTTTACATTCAAATGTTATATAACATTCTTTACTCTTATAAAATCTTCTGTAATATCGCTATTATATTTATTGTTATTATTGCATTTATTGTTATTATGCATAAAATGTATTTTATTTTAAATATATTTAAAAGTCATCCCTTCTTAAGTAACTATAGTATTAAAAACATAACTGTGTACTAAAACTTAATTCTCCATTTGCAATCTGAGTTTTTTTTACACAAGCAAAATTTGAATCAAATTTCAATTTTTATTAAATAAACATTTAGATTAAAAACTTTGAATATAGAGAATATAAAGAATTGAAAAATAATTGAATTTTTTCACAATTTTTGAAAGCTTAAAACAATAAAAAAAACCTAAGCTGGACCAAAAAGATTGCAGAGCATAAAATATATATCTATAGACAAAGGATTAAAATATTAAATTTTAATTATGCTCATTATAGAAGATATTTCAGGATTTAACAAAGACAGGATTCTACAAGTACACAGTATTCTACAAGTGAAAATAAAAAAAAATGTTAAACTTATATACAAATATTAACAGGACAAGGATTTTCTATTATGCAGAATATAGAAGCAAAGGTCAAACGTATTTATCTTGTGTACATATTCACATCATATTTACTATTTTAGTATGTAAATATGATATTTGTTTAACTTTGAAACAATAGTTATGCTACGAAAAGAATAACTGTTAGATTCCCATAGTCATAAAATAGTAAGTGCTATAAAAATGCCACTAAAATGTTTAATATTTGTTTTTATAATTTCATTATAAAGCAATTTCATAATAAAGCCAAATTCTTTTTTTTTTCTTATCCATTTCCATTTATTCCTATAGTTTATCTATTAAATCCTGAAATACTTACGTCTGTTCTTTTTCCATATCCCTGACTTAACTTCTTACAATTCATCTTTCATCTTTTAACTTCTTACAATTCATCTTTCATCTTTTTTTCTCTAAAAAGGAAAAAAATGAACCATGCAAGAAGTTTAATTCTGAAGTATTGAAAAAGAATAAGACTTCGTACCCTTCTTCACAATTTTTTTATAAAGGCTAATTGTTGTATTTAATAACAAAATTTAATGTTCATCGAAATACCGTCAAGATTCAAAATACATTAACATTTGAGTTAAATATTAATATACATTATTAATTCTCCTGCAATCACTCCTTTCTGCAATCTACATCTTTTTGTCTAACAAGTATTTTAGTTCTAATTTTCAAAAAAATTGAAGATTGCTCTTCAATGTCTCTATTCATTACCAAATAGTTTTTCAACTCAAATGTTAAAACTCTTATTTAATAAAAATTGAAATTTGAGCAAAAATGAAGGTGAAATTTGAGAATGAAATCTCGTTTGTGCCAAGAAAGATCCATAGAATCGATTGAGTATTTTAAAAGATGAAAATTACAAATTTAGATATTGATTAATAAAATTATAAATATTTTAGTATTATAAATTCATTTACTTTTGTAATTTTCACCTCATTTCAAAATATTATAATATTAATCGAATCCAAATTGCAGACGGAGAGTAAGTGTTATATATCTTATCATGAAAACTAGGTTTCACATTCTTTGATTTGATATTCTTTGATTTGAAATTAACGAAAAATTACGACATGCATCCTAACCTTAACGCCGTGATAATCGTCGACGACGCTCTCATCCCTGCGCGCCTCAGGATACTGTATTCTCGTATCCATAATTTTCGATCGAGTTGCGTCTTCCTGTGTACGATAAAATGCCGTTTAAGTAAGACAAAAAAACCTTATCTGACGATATTCGCGCACGTGTAAGATCTCTTTTCATATACGCCGACTGTCACCAATGCCAATTGTCATCCACAGAGTCCCCACAGATTTCTATATATAAGTACACTATACTACACTAGAGTACTAAATTATACTAAATTCACACTCAACTAGACCACTAGACTAGACCGCTAACGGCGCTAATGGCAATAATGGCGCTAATTTGCCTCAAACACTGAATCACGTGATCCGGACTGACCCGCTCCAGTTCAGCGTTCGATTTGACGTCGTGCTGCTAAAAATAAGACTCGATAAAGTTCAAGTCTGAGACGATGATCTCAGATAGTACGATGCATCGTGGAAAGATGACTGATTTCGGTACTGTCGCGAATTTATGTGAATTTATGCGACCTTCGTTCCTCAAGAAGGTGCAGCGCAAGAAAAAAAAGTCATCAATCAAGATCACGTGATTGTCGGTGACGTTTAATGCAGTAATCGTGTGTCACAGATTAATGCGCGCACGCAAAGAAGAGAAGTCGCGTTGCTCGTGCGACAGCACGGCGAATCTGATCACGAATAACACGAATTCTCACTGGTGTAGGTGTAGACGTCACCCAGCGTGCTGCTTGCAAATTCACGTGATTGTCAACGTGCCACCGAGGACCACCGGATCTTTGGAGTGCTCTCCACTGGAATCCGTTAAACAAACGTATTATCGCGCGCATCGTTCTCTCGTCGCTCGGCGCCGCGCGACGTCGCGCCTCGACGACAAATCGGATAAATGCGGAAAGAACACGTCTCCCTCGGCTTCATTTCCGCAGAGCGAGGCGGCACATTTGAGCTCTTAATCTTTTACTCTCTGAAATGTTTACCTGAATTGTCATTCTGAACGTTCCAAAATTTAACTCTGTCACCGAGTATCATTTTAGGCCTTGTTTTTTATTTCTGCATTGGACTGCATTAGAACTCTTTTTCTCGCTTTCTCCAAATATTAAACACATACCTGAGTCCAAAAGTGTACACTAGTTTAGCCACAAAAAACAGATCCTTTGTTTATAAAGTGTTAAATAAGGATGAAAGATACTCGGAATTGACAGAGTCGAGTTTTGGAATGCACTCCTGAAGAATAGAATTTCACTTTTAAAGATTGAAAATTGAACTTTTTTTCATTCTTTAGAGTAAGGCTTCAATCTAAAAAATATAGAGCTTTAATGCGTCTTATATATATAATATATATAATATGTGAAATAAGTTTGGTATAAAAAATAGGAGTAAGAAATTGACCAATCGCAGTCGATTATTTTTCTCACAATTATAATTAGTCAATCTTTTACTCTTACTTGTTATACTAAGCTTGCTGTGTATATTGTAGAGGATGCATTAAATTTATCTTGCGAAGCGTTTTCTTTTTTTTCGTAGAAATAAAATGTTCTTTTTCTTCATTCATATCTTGATTTTTTTTTTATTTATTACATATAATAAAAGTATGTATTAAATCTTTAAGATGTAATATTAGTTTTGAAATTACTTTGCATTAACAGATAATTATATTTAGCTATCTTGAGCTCTTACAGTTGCAAGGTAATAACTAAAATTTACAATATATATAAAAATGACAAATGAAGAAATAAAGAACTATTTTTACAGAAATATTCTATGTGTAATTATATAATAGCTTTCTATAAAACAAAATTTATAATGCGAATCAACAAAAAATAGTGAGTAAAACGAATTCTGATAATCATAATTGAATTTTTGATTATTTCGATTAGAATGTTTGATAGATTTAATTACAAGTATCTGATATGTATCTTTCTGATTGAATCTATGAGAATTCCAATTAATATATAATGAGTCTTTTTCTCTAGTAAGAAATTATTTAATTCTGTTTTAAAACTATTATTAATAAAATCTATCAACTATTAATTACTATTATTCTTTTAATTATTGAATAAAATTATTCTTTTATTAATTACTTATAGTGCAGTTACAATATAGATGATAATACTAATTATAGTTTTTCAGCACAATAAAATCTTTCTAATGTAATGTCTGATTGAGCATCGAATTATTAAAAATTGCTTGTCAATTTAATTTAATTTGTGATATTATTACAGTAGTTTAATTACATTTATAAGTTCAGAAAATCAATTCGACGCACAGTTCGAACTATAAATAAATGGTATGTATTGGGTTATCCGGAAAATTCGTGCCGATTTTGAAGGAAAATTGAAACGCAGAAGATTTAAATTTTTAATTTCATTTATTAAATTTAAATCTTTTGCGGACTTTCTGGACAACCCAATATATGTACATACATATAATATAATATATAGTATATAATATATAATATATAAAATAATATAATATATAAAATTCACATTGAATCATTTAAGCATTAAAGATGCTTCGATTGTTATAGGCATTTAATTTCTAGTTTATCGATTTTGTTTTCATATACAATCTAAAATAAGATTCTTATTGTTTGTACTAATTAAAATTTTATTGCCTAACTGAATATCATACATAATGGACTAACACAAGGAAAAAATATTCAATAGAAGAATTGATAAAGTAATTGGTATTATCAATTATTTAATATTCTTGTCAATGTGAATGCAAATAGAATGTCTTCGTTGGTTAATTACAGGTTAATACATGTAATCAATTAGTTTTTTTTTACTATATGTCCTCTCTAAAGCCTGTATAATTATAAATTATGTCGGATCTTAAAATAGATTTCTACTTACAATTTCATATGCCGCGTATCTTGGCGTATCTTGACGTACGTGTGCTTTTTATGTATGTATATATTTTCTGAAACTCCAAATTTTTTCGCGTATTAATGCGCATGCGGCATTATAAGCAGACAAAACTGCGTTTCATTGCATAATGCGCATGATGTATCATTTTATTCTTGTTTAATATTCTGCGAACAAAGATAAAAAATGATATTTCATGCGTATTATGCATGCAACAGAACGCAGTCCGAATATTATTCTAAAACCCATGTCATACTATATGCTGGAAATTGAGAATGAATTAGAGATTAGAATTTGACGAATCGGAAAATTATAATTTTAATCTGTTTCATTCTGGTTGGCTTTAATTTTAATCTCTATTATCTCTAATTCTCTAATTCGCAATCTTCAATGCGTAGTGTGACACGGACTTAAAGAATTGTGTCTTCGATGCAACAAATTGCTCCAAGATTTCAGACGGAGACGAAATTGATCAATTGCATTGATCAATTGTTCGAATTGTTCAAATGATTTGTTAAGGTTTTTTTCATCCAAGATTTCACATCAATTTCTAACATCGGACGCAAGGCTTAATATATGATCTAAACTTAATAACGAATAACTTTAACTGCATATATCGCAGAGACCGGTGTAGAAACCGGATTTCTACATATAAGATCCCAGGATTCATCAAAATTCAAATAAAGAAAATCGAATAGTCAATTACGAACAGATCATAAATCATATTATAAAAAAAAGAAACAAATATTTATCTCATTCCATGATGAAGCAAAGAAATAATAAAGTTAATGAAATCTATTTATACACGTATTTCTAAATTAACTTAAGGATCTCTTATTTATATGATGACTAATCGTTGATTATCAAGAAGTCCTTGATGTAATGTAGAACTTGTATATCTTGTGTGTGTATGTATTATTTTATATTTTATTGCACATATCTCAAAACTTTAAAATCCTTATCACAATTCGACACGATCACAATTCTTCACACTGAAAAAATTTTTCTAAATCCAAGTAATTTTTTCTTTTCCAAGTAAACAAGTTTCTTTGCTGCAAATAAATATTTATTAAATGTCAACAAGTAACATGCGAACAAGTAATGTTCACATTTAGTATAAATATTTTTGCGCAATAAAGAAATATTTATTTAGAACTATTTTAGAAAAAAATTACTTAGATTTAAATAATTTTTTTTCAGTGTAGACATCAAGGACTTTTGCTTTTTATTGGACGACATTTGAGATTTGGACACAACAATTTCTCGCTCTTCAACGAGTTATATGTTTGTTAATGTACGTTTGTTTATTTGTTATATATTTTTTAACGAGTTATATGTTTGTTTTGTTTAGATTTTAATTATAGATAAATTTGCAACTTATCTACATTAGGCTAAAAATTTGGATATTTTATCTGACTTTAATCATGACCTTTTTCATTATAATTTAATGTTTATTAAAAAAGCGAATAATCAGCTCTTAAGATGAGCTCTTGAGATATATTAAACAAATAATAAATAAAGAAAAAACGATTTTATTATACATATAAGACTGCTCGAATTGAGCTGAAATATACGATTTTCATATTTATGTAAGATTGAAATATATGTTAATTTAATCGCATCAATTATCGTATTAAGGCTCTTAATCGCCCGTTTTTTCTTTATTTATTATTAGTATTTATTATTGTTCAGCATTCTTATAACGTTATTTATAATTATATTGTTGCGTCTTTCTCAAGAAATAAATTAATTTTTCGTTTAGAAATTTTTGTTTAATTTTAATTTATTTGCTGAAGGACAATCAAAACATACGTTTGTTAAGATTTCATTTGTTTCATTATTTTTTTGCGTTTTATCATCGCCATGAAATGAGAATAAATCGTTCAGCAAATAATACAGCTTTGTAATTGTTGTAAAATTTTTTTAATACGATTGATCTGGCCTTCAGTTTCTCACCGAATCTAAATAAACCAATCATATTAAAGACTTTTGACAACAGTTGTAAAGCTACTTTCTCTGAATACGGCTAATGTTTGTTTTATACTGCAACACGATCTTTAATCTGCTCGTAATTAACCATTCGATTTTCCTTATTTGCATTTAACAAATTTTATCACAATTTGATCATTTATCAAAATTATTCTGATTCTTTTGATAATATTTTTATGTCTGGCTTCTCGATCGGGCCAGCATTTATAATGTTAGAAACAAAATTTCTATCAAGTATGTATTAAGTCTGATCAGCAATATTTCTATTTCCGACCAAAAAATCTGAATGCGTTAATCATCTCCTTTTTTAATTATATGTCTCCATTATGCGAAGAAAACTACATAGTGCAACCGAACTGAAACGAGTAGATGCAATCGCTAATTCGTAGAAGAAATCGCAATATTTTTTATCCTTAATTATTTAGCGTGATAATTATCAAGAAATCATACTTTGACCGCGACGGACTTCTAGTATCTCTTTTCTTTTTTTTTTTATCTTTTGCGCGTGTGACGTTGAACTATATATAAGTTCAACGTCAACATTGCATTCATGAGGGGGGGGGAGTAGAGCGAGGGACGCGGTATCTTCTTATCGGTGGGCTTCAATTGCCCCCCCCTCCCCCCTCCTTCTTCCTCCCCCCTCTCTCTTTCTCGTTAAACATGATAGTAATTGCCACGTGAACGAGACTTTTCACGAGGCGGTACAATGCACCATATTACGAATGAACGCAATGTCGTAGATATATCAATGGCAGCAAGTAATTTATTGTCACAAATACATAAATAAGGGGAAGCACGGAAATAAAGAAAAACATTGTCTCAATCCTCAAACCTCGTCTACGTATAATGCGATAATTAATTATGTACGCTGTTTTTTTATTCCTCCTTCATCACTTCTTTTATTACCGGATGTTTACCAGAATAAAATATACATGCAATTACATTTTCTAGAAAGAAAAATAAGTTTCGAGACAGGAAATGCAGATTCACACGATATACATATAGTGTATGTGAGAGACTGTGATACAAATTCCTTTTTCGCTTATTTTATTTCTTTAATATTATTATTTACATTTCATATAGTTTAACGTGTTGTAAATATAACTTTAGTGTCTGGGATATGTAAATAGTCTACAATGTAGGATTGGGATAGATTGAAAATATTTTTTTCTTTCTATATGTTAGATGCCTTCATTGGCACATCGGAGTTATAAATTCAACAATATAAATGTAATATAATACATGGTGTTACATAACATATTGCTGAGTGCGAAATTATACATTGATGTCATATTATATTAATTGATGTCTAGATATAATATTTATTAGATTTTAAGTAAATCGAGGATTAGAAATAGAATTTTTTTTCTCATCAAGATCAATTTAGATAAATTAAATATATATTAAAATTAATTTTATATATATATATATATATATATATATAATTAAAATTAAGT
>NW_012130074.1:6888053-6892335 GCF_000143395.1 Atta cephalotes
TTCAAAATTCTAATTCTGTTAGAATATCTATGAGGCTATTACACATATTTGATTAGAATGATGAGTAATTATTTCAGTTTTCTTTATACAATGGATTTTTTGTAAGGATTTTTGTCGATATTTCAATTGGAATTCTAACGTTAATTAAATCATCATAAACTGAAACAATATTTTATTAATACTTGTTTATTTTTTCTTCAGTTCTTCGAAGATTAATTTCACATATATATGGAGCGCAAAATGACACAATAACCTTGATCTCAAGAATTGAAATTCTAATAATTCCAGTTGAATTATTAATACAAATCGAATTCATAAGCGTGCACAGAAACTTGCAGCGACATTACAGAGATATCGCAAAGATATCTTTTTACAATATTACTTCAGCAATGTTACAGCATAAAATCGAAAATTATTGTATTACTACAAGATTATCGAAAAGTGATTCATTTATGTGTCCCTTTTTGATTAAAGATTGATTAAAGATTAGCAAAGATAAAAAGAAACAGAGAAAAAAGAAGATAAAATACAATGTAATAAATAAAGTTTTATCTATTTACCATAGTACTAATGAGTATAGTAACTAACTCCTATGGAGTTATTAACGTAAGATAAAAAGCTTCTAAAAAAAGTTCGCCGACGTAATGACAATTATTTCTCGCGTGATTACACTAAGCAATACACAAAAATTGTGACATAAGACGTCATTAAGATTTTCTTTGCAAATGCAAAAGAAACATTTTATGATCAAATTTTAGACACTTTTAGATACGGTTCATAAATATTCAACGACGGATATTTATATTTTATTTTTTAAAGCTATGTAAATGTTTTATATATTAAACTTTATAGGAATAAATTGACACTATTTTTTCACATATTTTGATTGTATGTAAATTAAAATTATTACTCGGTAAATAATTTTTCATGCATGTATAAATATTCTAAAAAGTAATTTTACAAAAGAAAGAGGGATATATAATCATATTTATATGAACATATTTTATATAAAATTATGTTTATGAATATTTATGTACGTTTTATATATGTTTATACACATTTATGCATGACAAATTTTTTAACCGGTAAAACAATATTTATCAAATTAACTGTCTCCAACTATCTTAATCTTAAATCAATATTACAATATTTCTCATAATTTTGTTTGTTTGTACTACATTTTTCAAAGCAATCCATAATTAAAATAAATTAAAATGAAATAATGGGAAATATCAAATGTAAAATTCCATTCAAGAATAATTCGATAAATGTTGTTTAAATAATTTAAATTTACATACAATACAATCAACATAAACAAAAATAGCGTTAATTACTCTAACAAAGTATTATCTGTGTTAGCAACAGTATAATATCGAAAACGCTTACTTAACTTTAAAAATCGGAGTAAAATATAAAAGATCTGTCGTTTGAAAATAATATTTATGAACTGTAGAGTACAAAATCGATCGGTCGGCAGCCAGACATATTGCAAACAGGCAATGGCGATAAGTCTAGCGATAACGCAATTAACGAGACGATGGGGGGCTCCTTATCGTGATATTTACGCGCCTGGTTCAAAATTCGGTCGCACGCGGGGAACAGACAAGGATTGGATGAGACTGACCAAGACTGACCAAGACTGACGAGAGTAGAGTGGCGTCGCAGCTGTATCACGCATCGGTCAGCTGTACTTTGTGCTCGAACCTAGATAACCTCTTCGGGAGGCGAAAAGTGCCGAATCCCCTCTCCGTCGGCAAGTAGAACAAGAATATGCCGTATAAAGACCGAATTCTCGTCTCATTTTACGCAATTTCACATTCACTAGTGCAGGCACAACGAACAACGTTTAGATTCGCGCCATACGAAACACCATCGACGACGTCTCGGCAAAGTTACGTGTGTCGTAGGTAGCAGGAGTAGGTTACGTAGACGAAGTTGTAGAGAGAGGCTAGATCAGAGCCGTATCTTACTTCCGGCGCAGGTGAATTTAATTTCGGTTCAAACTGTCAGCAAACGGAGGAATGCAAAAGGACTGTCGAGATTGTCTGGGTATCCGGTACCGCATTAATTCCCTGGACCAGACCTGGAAGTGGTTGCATCAGACCATCGCCTTGCACGACTACCTGATCTCTATAACTGCGAGCCAGACCAACGTCTCCATGTGTTTTTCTCAGTAGAGGCCATTCTTTGTCTACTGAGAAACAGAGATTGATCCAAGACTGATCTCACTGAGGTAATTTGGGAGCCTCACGGTTTATTATATCCAAGACTGATATATGTATATGTAATATACATATATATGTGTACGTGTGACTTGCGTCACGGTGACGTTAAATAGATCAGGTAGTCTGCGATCAACCGTTTGCCCAACGCAACCAAGATATCCCACTTTGTTTTTACACGCCACACGCAATGTCTTTGTCTGCTAGACTATGTGTCGTTGTTAGGTGCTGTTCATCTCTAGACAGTGCCCGTCAAACTGCCAAGCAGATCACTAGGTATGCGTCGACCTTTAATGCACGCGACAATAATAATTTCATCCAGAAGTCAGTATTTATATCACAATCCACGGATGTGTTCGTCAACCTAGCATTAGAGCACTGGCTGTATCGCAACTTTGACTTCTCCAAGCATCACATTTTGCTGTTCTGGAGGAACGATCCCTGTGTGGTTTTTGGCCGCCATCAGAATCCCTGGTTTGAATGTAATGTTCAAGCATCCGAAAAGGCAGGCATTGCGCTGGCACGCCGAAATAGCGGCGGTGGTACCGTTTACCACGACAATGGTAATCTCAACTTGACATTCTTTACTCCACGTGAAAGATATAATCGGAGATACAATTTGAACATCATCACGAACGCTTTGTTTCGGCAATGGGGACTGAAGAGTGTGATCAACAAGCGAGAAGATATTTTAGTCAATGATGATTGCAAGGTATCTTTTAATATAAAAAATATTTTATTTCAAAAAAATCTCTCATTTCATTTATATCTAGTAATTCAAAATTAAATATTCATTTTTGTATAATCATATGTAATATAACATGATCAGTATACACTTCAAGTCTAAAGTGTGAAAACACTTAAGAAATTGATATTTTTGAAATTATATAAATATCCATAACAATTGGTTTTTTAACAATAGTTCCTTAGATCCAGAAATTGTTAGATCTAAATGACAAATTATTGTTAAAAAGGACATTATTATTTGAGTGAGTAATCCAAAAAATGTCAAGTTTTAAAGAGTTGCTAAACCTTGTATATATATATATATATATATATTATGTAATTCATACGTTGGTAAAAAACGTTTCGACACAATGATGTAATCATCTTGTAGTAAAGAATAGATTTTTATCTACAGCAACTAATTGCGAAATTATATGTTGCTCGCTTCGAGATTTAAAATTGTGACAAGATTCTTAATTATTAAAATTATTAAAATTACATTTCGAAGATATATTATATTTTTTTAAATTACAATGTAATATAGATATCTGGAACAGCTGCAAAATTGGGAAAACTAAATGCCTATCATCATTGCACGCTTTTGGTCAACGTGAACAAAGCCAATCTGAGTTCTATTCTTGAAAGAAAAGAGGTAAGTTCTCCATATTGTTGACGCACACGTGTGTCTTCATATAAAATAAAATATGTATTTGTGTCACAAAATGATTCTATAATGCAACAATATATCAATATCGCGCTTTGTTAAAAATAATTCCATGATTATTATGCATAAAAAGTAAGAAAAAGACAAATGATGAGTAAATATACTTTCAGAATAGTATTGTTACAAATGCAACAACTTCTATACGTTCTCCAATTATGAACTTGATTGATATAAACCGAAATATTCAAATGGATAAGCTCTTGTCTGCTATTGGTTGGGAATATCTGCGTACGAAAGCCCTCGCTCTCGAAGACGGAAGATATGATCTGGTTGAACAACAAAAGGGATTCAAGTTTATCAATCCAACCGAAGACTGGTTCCCTGGTATGTATGAAAAACAGCTCTTATTATTTAAAAAATATATTGAAGGCATGAGAGATTGATTTTAAAATAATTTTATACATTTTATTATCAAATGGAAATTACCGTTATCAAATGGAAATTATATATGATATAATGTGTGTGTGTGTGTGTGTGTGTGTGTGTGTGTGTGTGTGTGTGTGTGTGTGTGTGTGTGTGTGTGTGTGTGTCGTGTGTGTGTCGTGTGTGTGTATATATATATATATATATATATATATATATATATAGTAGTATAACTAATAATATATAT
>NW_012130074.1:6892355-6905823 GCF_000143395.1 Atta cephalotes
TATATATGTGTGTGTGTGTGTGTGTGTGTGTGTGTGTGTGTGTGTGTGTGTGTGTGTGTAGTGTGTGTGTGTGTGTGTGTGTGTGTGTGTGTGTGTATATATATATATATATATATATATATATATATAATTAGTTGATAACGATTTAAAATAATTCTATAAATTACGTATTATCTAGGAATTGATAACTTCACCAGTGAGTTCCGTTCTTGGGATTGGAATTTCGGCAGGACGCCAAAATTTATAGTTACCCGCACGCTTGACTTTCCCGCTCACGATGGTAAAATATATCGCCTAAACTTGAGTTTGGAAGTGCAAAACGGTTTCGTGGAAGAAATCAGAATGAGTTTGCCCGCTGGCTTAGTATCGACCGACTTCGCCCAAGATGCGAGTGTCATTAGTAATATTCGCGGCACAAAATACAATCATGATGTAACAGAAAACATAATCACAGCGATTGGCGGTAAAACCTTAAATACGACCCAACAAATCATAGATGAGAACAATATGAGGCTTGACGAGGTTACACTACAATGACCCGGAGTCTCGAGCAATCACCATTCTGCTCCTAATGTCATTGTGTTCAAATGAAAATAATTAGTGTTAAAATTATGCACGTTGTATTATACATATACATGTATAACATTATGTCTATATTTTTTATATATGTATGTGTATATGTATATATGCACAAACATACAAAAAAAAAGATTATCAATCACTATCATTGCAATATTCTAAACATTAGGCGTATTCAAGCTGATGAAGCAGCTAGCTTCGCTGAAAGATTAAATATGATTGGCTTCTACTTATAGATCCAATAAATCATATTCAATCGCACGATGAGCAAGCTACTGGTTTTGTCCAGTTTGAACATGGCTATTGAAGAATATAGTAAAAGTGAGACGGTCCCGTTAGCCCACATCCTGATAGCATGTATGCACTTACATTGGCCGATGTGTAATTTAATAATTTTTCACTGTTTTTGTTATCAATGTGAATATTTTATGTTAAATTATTCTTGCTAATTAGCGATGTGCGCAATTGGAATCCTTCTCGTAAAACGCACATTATTATAATTTTCCTATCGTTGATATTATTGAGAAATGTACGATAAAAAAATTAAAATACAATAACGATACAATATATATTATATTTTAATTTCTTATTGTTATTGAATTAACTATTTTATGAATAAAATAAATTTTCTATAATTAAAGTTATTTTATTAACCTATCGATTTATGCATATACATATTATTAAAAGCAAACCAAATTATTTCTTTTTAACATTGTAGTGGAAAGAAATTTTAATTTGCAATATATATTTTACGAACTATATATAAATATACTATATATAAATTGGCATACTAAAATCTCATAGAGACATAAATTGACATTTACATATGTTTAAAAATTAATTATGTTCGAAAAATGGCACATCATCTATTAGAAGACAACAGAGATCAGAATCAAAGCGTGTTTTTCGATTGTTAGTACATTCTGTTATTTTGTATTTAAATATTAAAGTATTTAAATATTAAAGTATTTACAATTTCTTGCTTTTTATTTTTTTAAATAATTAATTGATTTGATAAAATAACGTATCCAAATTTTCTCTGTACAAAGTAGTGATGAAATGATGTGTCCAAATTTTCTCTCTACAAAGTAGTTTTATTATAAATTCGTAACTTAGAATGAAGTCAATACCATTCTTTTTGTGCTTCTCAGTACATTAATATCTCTTAAACAATAGAATAAATATGGAGTTTATCAGCATGCAGCATCCGAGCACTAAATTTTAAAGTCAATCAACAACAACGTATTGGGTTGTCCGGAAAGTTCGTGCCGACTAAAATTTAAATTTTAGTATATACATTTATTAAATTAAAATTTTCTGCGTTTCAATTTTCCTTCAACATCGGCACGAATTTTCCAGACAACCCAATAGTAATATTATTTTTAAAACTTAAGTATATTCCGTGCTATTTGTGGCAATATTATTATTTAAATTTGTTGTAATTGAAATATTACGATAACGTCCTGGTCGCAGCATGACTTCACGATACGGTGGCGGTGGAGTATCTGGACAGGATATTGCGGTATCATTAAGGGGATCCTCAAATTGCCACAGATTCTGTAGCAACGAAACTCTTTGAGCATCGTTATCGGTTTGTCGACTACAACGACATATCTTTCTTGTGATCCAAACATAACAAATTAACATGCCGCTCGCGATACCGAGCAAAAATCCGACTATGAGAAACCAGTACGGCGATATGGAATTCAACGTTTTCCTTAAATTTGTTTCATCTGTCGTAGTAACACAAGCAATTGTGTCTTTATGCACTGGTATAGATATAGAATGTTTCTTTGTCACGTTTTTTTTGATGTTCGGGTTCAAATTTATTAAAGGCCGATTCTTCTCATATTTAATTCGTGGATTATAAATGATCATTTTTTCAAATTTCTTCGGCTCCACATTTTTTGCACATACTGCATGATACTGTATGTTCTTACGGATCAAATATATCTGCAAATCATATGTAAGCTTATCACAGGACCAGGGATTTCTGAAAAAGGAAAAAATTAAAAATACTGAGAATGCAAATTATTAGAAAGTAAATATAAATAAACTTTTTATAATTAATTATTTTGTACTTTACAGATAAGTGTACTTTGCGTATGAATATATTAAACATATTGAAATATGTGTTATTTTGCTTCTAAATAATTTTGAAATTACATCTATAATATAATACACATATAAAGAATTATGTACAAATTAAAAATGTAACCAAATGTTAAAGTTTTCGATAACATTGTCGTCTTACCCCTCTATTGATAATCTTCTTAAAAATTGTAACGTTTCAAGAGTAACGGTATCCAATTGAATCATCAAGTTATTTGAAAGATCAAGAGTACGAAGATGCGAGAGTCCAATAAACATATCCGTTGGTATATGGCTAATTTGACACGAATCTAAAGTTAAGTCCTGAGAAAAATAATTTTTAAATTAAATGAAAATATCACATCTTTTTATACAATTGAATTAATTGTAATTCAAAATCAAAATTATATAATATAATACAAATCAAAATTAAATATTAAAGTCAATGATATTCACAACAATGAATGTAAATATTATAATTTTATTATCGAATATTACCTAATCTAAATAACATTTTCGTGGCAAATACTGGCTAAAATATTAAGTTATACTTACGTTAATATTATCCTATTAATGCAATATATAATGTAAATATTGATGCAAATATAATGATATTGATAGGAAATATCTTAATTAACATTTTCGTTATTACCGTGAGCCAGGGGCATTCCAGTCTCGGCACATGAGAATTGAAATTGTTTTTTGACAATCGTAGAATTCGCAATTTTTTTACTGGCATGAATATATCAGGCAAAAGATAATAAAGATGATTTTGGGATAGATCTAAAACTGTCAATTCAGATAATCCATTAAAAGCGTTTAGGCCAATTTCGCTGATTGCATTTACGGACAAATTTAAATATTTAAGTCTTGTCAATCCTGCTTCCTAAAATAAACAGAAATGTTACAATGAGTATTATATATCCCATTTAATATTTAAAATTTATTTTAAAATTTATCTGAAATTTTACTATATATGGAATATAATTGAGAAATTTAAACCAAATGGCTGTTTTGCAATAAGTGGACAAAATGAAATGAATTAAACATTATAAAATATTTCAAAAATATTACAAAATATTTAAAAAATTTGTCATTAGTAAAGATGTAAAAATCAAGGTTTTGAGAATCGAATTAAATCGAATTGAATTTCTTCAAATCCGAATCGACAAAATTTTTTATCTAAATCAAATTGTTAAAACATAGTTTCTAATTGACAACATAATAATTATTATTAGGTTGAATTTCAATATATTCATGAATCATAGGTATATTTTGCGAGCATGTTCCTGAATAAAAAAGAAGAACAAATGTTTCTACATAACATAAAGTCTCAAATTTTTGTATTGTAAACAGAGTAGTATCAGATATAATAACTTTAATAATACTTTTGAGACTTTCACGAGTGTTTTCTTCAAAGGTGCCAATAAAAAGTTATCGCCATGTCATGATCCATTATTTATTGGCATAAGTAATGGATCGCGACACGTTATAATGACTTTATTTAAAAGTTTCAGGTTAGTATCTACTTTTTTATTTACAAAAAAAGCTCAAAATGTCCTCCATCATTTTTCACACATGCCTGAGCACAACTGAATATCTGATAATCAATCATTATTCCAAATCTAAGTATTTGTGTTCATTATTTCGATAATCGAAATGTTTGTGACATATAATGTTCATAAGAATATTTGTTTTTCTTTTTTATTCAGAAACACGCTCACGAAATTTTAAAACATATTTATGACTCATCCCATAATTGAAGTGGGAATATGATGATATTTTTTTATAAAATTTTTAAATTGGTAAGTTGATGAAAAATATTAATAAAAATTGTAAACAAATGGAAAATGATTTATTTATATGAAAATAATGAATTAAAAATAATCATAATAATAAATTAAAAATATTCTTGTATTTTTCAAAAATCTCTTGGAATTTTTGTATCACTAATGATTTCGACGATATAATAATTTGAATGTTCACAGCGACGTTTTTTATGAATTTCTGCAATTTTCAAATGTGAATAAGTTAAAAAAATTTCAAATTTTCTTCGCGAAACATATCTTATATTTTTATCTGTAGAATATCAGCAAATTTAATAAAAAGAATAAAAAAATAACCATGTTTTAAAGACGCCCGGTTTAAAATGCCTCATATGTATATGCCCTTAGGAAAATTTAAAATGTGTAAAAGATTAGGCCAAAATAATCTAAAATTTTTAAGTTTTTCAAGGGTTAAATATAATCGGCACAGCGCGTTAGTTTCTTTCAGTTATTCTTAAGTAAATTTTTTAAAGTTACTTTAAAAAAAAAAGTGTTCAAATTTACCTTTATTTCTTATGTTTTCTTATGTTTACAATAAATTTTAAGTATTATTTTAAGTAAAATAAATTTTTTAAATTTTGTAAAGTAAATTTTCCCAAGAATGTATATAAAAAAGATTGTCAATATATAATTTGAATTCAAATCCCTTTTAAATTTAAAATTTTCAAATAGTTCGAATAATAAAAATTCAAATCCAAACCGAATCGAATCTTACAAGAAAGAAGACAGTTATAGAACAGCTGGAGTTATGAAATGCCACGATCTTGTATACTGAGAAAAAATATAGTCAATTTTAATAAATATTTAATTGAATACTGCCAACTAAATATTTATTAAATATAAAAATATATTTATTTGATACAAGAAACATTAATTTGATTTAAGAATCAGTTTACTGAACGAATATTTATTTATAGTAAGTAAATGTTTAGTTGGCAGTATTGAACTAAATATTTATTAAAATTGACTATATTTTTTTTCTCAGTGTATAGTTTAAAATACAATTTCATGATGACGCTCGACGTTCATTTTTATGACCATAATACAGACTTTTGCATAATGTATAACATAACGCATAATGCATAAAAGAATCAATCAATTAAAGTTCTTCTTTTCCATGAAATAGAAGGAAAGGAAGGATTCTGATTGATTGATTCTCTTTATGTGTTATGTATTATACAAAAATGTGTGCCTTTAGCGTCAAAATAGGTCACGTGATCAAATATCAAATAATTAATTTTGATAATTATTTGAGCTATTTTGATTAAAAATGAAAGTTGAACATCAGTACAAAAAGATATCTTTATAAAATATTCTGAAAACGATCATTAAAATTACTTCTTCACAGTTCGATATATATAAGAGTTCTTTAATTGTTTTTTCCTTTTTCATTATAAAGAAGAATATTATTTATCTTCTGCCCATTATTTTATTCAATCATATACAATGTCATATTCATGTTATCAACATTAAAGGCATTATTTTTCTCCATATATGTATACTTGACATTACTTTAATTTAATTTCTTAAATTGAATTCAATTGTGTGTAAATTGAATTCAGAATTATTGATAGTTAATTTATTTTAATGATTTTATCACTATGACTATTGTTAATTTGATTTGTTACAATTTCTATAAGATGACAACTTATTAATTCGAAAGTCATGTAGTCTGATATTTTAAATCTGTTTAACATAAATTTAATTTTGTTTTTTTTTCTTTTGTAAGACACATTTCATATTTTAATTATATTTCAAGAATGTCATTAATTCATAGATTTGCATGTTTAGAATGATTAATGTGATTAGAAAATTTTTTGTAATTCTGTCAATTTGTTTGAGGAAGCATTTTGAGGAAGATCCAGATCCAGGATCGAAATGTTTCGAGGAATAAATTTCAACATTATCCAAACTGTGAGAGGTTTAATCATACTATTTCTTTTCAATCAGCGGTGGTTCGCGAAGGCGAACTTACAAGGCGATTGTACTTATTTATTGATTAAATCGTTAATCAAGCTGTTAATATTTGAATTTAACTGTAACTATATTTTTCGAAAAATTTCAGATTCCTTTCATAGAAATGATTATCCATATCGAGATCGTCTGACTATTATACATTACTGCGCTATGCAATCAGCCCAATTCGACTTTTTACAGATTTATAAATTTTTGTGGTATTATATATATGATGCTAATAACAATGACAGATATTTCCTGCAGGGTATTGTTTCAGTCATTCCATTTTCTCCACTTTCATTAAAAAAAATAAGTATTTAATTTTAAAAACTTCCCGATTATTATCCTTTGTAATCCACGAGAAAATTTTAAATCGTACATTATTAACATCGAAACTCAATTTTATATGTACAAATTTGTATATATAAATATATATATTTGTATATATAAATAAAAAGATATGTTAATCGTTTATCATTATAGAAATGTTCGCTAAAAGCAACAACGCTAAGGATAAAAAAATGTTCTTTTTTGTTGCTTTGAAACTTAAATAAAAATTTTAATAAACTAGCAGGTAATTTATGGTCAAAATGTCCAAGTAAGATCTCATTGTCAGGTAGGATTTTCTATCAAACTAAAAGTTTTAAAAGTGCCTCAAAGAAAGATTCAAAGGTATCTTAAAGAATAAGAATAAGAATAAAAACGAGAGAAATGGGGAATTTTCTAAATAAAACATCCGCTAGCAAAAAAAGATACAAACATACAATGTATTAAAGAATAAGTCAGATATAAATAGACGATAGAAATTTATATTATACACGGCAAAATGAATTTCCATTGCCTACACTTTAACATGAACCCTTGTCATAATAAATTATTATCAATTCATCATTAAAGTTTCAAAACGATAAAAAGAATATTTTTCATTTTTAGCATTATAGCTTCTAGTAGATACTTTTATAATGATAAATGATCAATATACTTTTTATTGTGATACACCTAAGTCTCTCGTTAAATGCAGGCTGCTCGTACAATACTCACAGCTAGTTCGTAATTATTTAAAATGGATATGGAGTTATTCGACAGATCCAAGGCTTGCACGATGCTCGGCGCACCTGTATGAATGCTATAAAGATGGCGTCCAGTGCACGAAGCGTGCTGCAAATTGTACCAGGTACCACATTCGCACAACGACGGACACCATCCTGAAACACCGAATGCAACCTCGTAGAGGACGAGGACGATGAGCCAGGTCCCGATAGCCTCGCGCGTCATGATGTAGCGCACGGGATGGACGAAGAGCCGAATTCGACGGTCTCGCCACCCAGCATTATCGCTCTCTAACGTTTTCGCGTCCGATCGGGTCGTCCTAACCGGGCAAGAAACTGTCGTCTACTGGACGTAATCTTATCTTAACCGTGCACACCAAGCGTGCAGATGACGAAGCGTGTATATCGGGACGCGTCATATCGTCGTCTTATCCTGCTCATATATATATATATATATATATATATCGTATACTTTCCAGGAATCTATGGCGCAGAGATATTTTACTAGCCGGGAGGAGGGGAAACTACCTTTATCAAATTCTATAGGGCTGGAACTAATTGCTGATGAGACGAAAAGCAGAGTTTTGAAAACATACATTGTATGCGACCTTCTACAATAAGCCATTAGTCATAAATCAGAAGTTAAAAATTGATTGGTCAATTTTTTAGCTTGTGATTTATGATTAAAGGTTTATTGTAGAAGGCCTTTTAAATTTACTTGGTCAGTTTTACCTGCGATGACTATTGTCCATTTCTACATAGATTAACTTTAATCTCGGTTCAACTTATTCTTTTTCTAATCTTTAGAATTAGAAACAGACGAAGAGTAAGTTGAGCTGAGATAAAGTTAGTTTACATTGGTGGAAACGAGCATATACCTACTTTTGAATTACACAACATTATTCGTTTCTCTTTATAGAATTTTTTAATTGCTTACCTAATTCATTGCCATTCAAGAATTCAGGAAAAATTAAGGGGTGTCTTTCTATACAAATTTTGTAAGAATGACGAAGCATGCTCACCAAGCGCGAACACAATGGCAATGTCCGATCGTAAAACGTTTCCAGGAAAAAGTACCTCTACCACAAACCGAAAGGAATGACCGTGATAAGGCCCCATGCGGTTCTCCGTTGAGAAAAACATGCACCCGACTTTAGTAGAATAGCAATGCAAACTTTCCCTAAGTTTTCTGGTGCTGTAAAGTATGAGCTGACATTATGTATCCATGTTTTGGCACACACAAGATGAGAAACGTTTTAAGTTATATTGTTATTTCCATTGCCTTGTCTTTTCATTGCGAGCGACCTCGTCTTTAATTCAGAGAAAAAAATGAAGAGAAAGAAAAGTTTATTTTTAGAACTCTAATTCTAGATATATATGTGTCAATGTACTTTATACAACAACTCTTTTCGTGCTTAATTGTTTATTGGGCATGCGATTCATGCCGCATCGCGAGATTGGAATTCTGGCGATAATTGATACGAAAATTGATTCTCGATACACTTCTGCAGTCAGTTTTATTTGTTAATAATTGTAACAATATTCAAGTTAGTTAGATATGACCTAAGAAACTTTATGAAATAAATTAGTGCTTCGTTGTAGTTCTTACGATTTCGAAATATTTATTATCAATTAACGATAGATCTATTTTCGAGATTAATAATCTCCCGGTCACTAAATGTGCGTTACATGCTTTTTTCAAGAAGAATAAGTAGACTATGACTTATACGTTTACACTGCTCGATTTACGCCGAAGTTATAACATTGATATTACAAAATTAGTCAATCATAACTATTCTTCTGAAAAACGGAATAACTAAGTGGTTAGTTTCATAATATCTTTGATATAAATCGAGTAATTTTGATATAAATCGAGCTGCATACGTATCTATAGATATATGTAACGAAATGTATATTTATATTTTATACTTATTTACACTTATTTATATTTATTTATTTAAAAATTAAATTTATAATGGTAAATTATGAGCCAAGTTAAATGCTTATTGCTACACATTTTACATGAAAAATTTGATAAACAGATGGTTTTTTTTAACCTCTATCAAGTCAATGTTAACAAAGACTAATTATTTTGTACGATACGTAATTCGAACAGCAGTTAAAAATATAAAAGCAGTTATAAATATTAAGTCATTAAATCGCTCGAAAATCTTAATTCGGACATAAGGCCGAACAACAATAGAAAATCAATAATAACTATGTATAAATTAAATAAAATGTCATGTTTTCATCAATCTGTGCAAAATAAAATTATGTTCATCCTGTAATTAAGTCATGATCAATTATGAGGAGAAATCGGCTCAATCTTAACATTAAAACATATAAAATTTGTTTTTTTTGTGTAGACATTTGGCTATAAAAAAAATTTGGCTATTTATTTATCTATTATTAATAGAATTAATGTAAATGATATATTTACGTTAGAAATTATGTATTTTTACATATCGATCTTTCTTTTCTCTTATGTACATATGAAAATACACATACATAAATGTGACTATCAATAGCCAAACAAACAGAAACAGATTTTATAAAATGATCGCAAATACAAATTTTTTTCAACAGTACCAACAAAATTACAATAAAATTTGCTAGCGAAATACGAAGATGACAGATCGAATGCAGAACCCGAGCAAAATCTATCATTTCGTAATTACTAAAATGGAACATATCATTTAAATGATACAAAGTAGCAGTCTTGATTTTTGTTAGAACACTAGCTTAATGCGGAAGCAGTGGATACTATAATCCAGGTCTGTCCAATTTGAGCTCCAGAGCTAAAATGTAAAACTATCAATGTAAAAAAATTCAATGTGGATAAAATTTCGGGGACTGTAAAGTGTTGATACGCATCTAAGCAACGCTTATCAACAATTTATAGTTCTTAAAATCTTATATTGAATTTTTTTACGTCGATGGCTTTGCGTTTTGGCTCCGGAGTTCAAATTGGACAGGTCTGTTATAATCTGTCGGAATATTATTCTATTCAAATCCGTTAATAAACTGCTAACGTATTGCAGCTGACATTGCTTCCTAGCTCCTGCTTCCTGGAAATTTCTGACATTCCAGACATTCGTCGCAGTGGCGCGACGACAGACTTAAATTAATTGTTTGTTAAAGAGTTGAGATATATCAAGCTAATGGAATGACGAGTTAACGAAGGAAACAAGAACATCATCGAGGATTTCAGCACGAATGATCGCTCATTATCCTTCCTCTGTACTTATAATAAGGGTCAGCGATTACCGAGCTGATCAACGAGGCGCGCATATTGCGCAACGTCCACGGAAATAAATCTAGGATAGGCTGCTGGGAACGCCGTGGACCGTTGCCTTCTATTTCACCGGTCCGCCTTCTCCTCTCCCCTCCCCCTTTACGTCCGACCGTCCCCCTCGTAACATCTTCCGGCCATTTTCATCGCGCGTCCACCGAGCGCCGCCATGACGATCGCGTTCGGCAAAGCGACGATCGTGCACCTTTGCGAGAATCAACGCCGGCCGGGCCGATCCGAGAGAGACCTCGGATGACCTCGGATCGACCTGGGACAATTAACGAATCGTAATCCTGCGTCACGCTCGAACGTTCGTCCGTCGAGCATCGGTGTCGAGGAAAAAGCGCGTCTATTACGCATCGGACGCCGGGAACGGAACCCGGAGCGTCAAGCGTCATCGCCGAGCTCTCGTAGACCATCCACTCTTCCGCGTTTCATCGCTGGCGCCCTCAGCTGACGCGCGTCTTCGGCTTTCTTCGCATGCGCCATCACGAATGCAACCGGCCTGCAATGCAACTCGTATACGGATTCGGCCGTAACATCGACATCGAAGTCATTATCTACTCGATACGCGTCGCTCTTTACAAACGACAAGAATAGGACATGCAGTTACACCGTTAGGACAATAATGCTCGTATCCTTTTGTACTCCGCTGCCGTTGTGAGCTTGAAGGCGAGCTTTGAAAATGTCTACCGCTGGCAAAACGACATGCTCCACTTTGTGGATCTCTCGCCGGCGTTCCTCGATGCGCGCAGACCCTCCACTCGCCGTGTGTCGTCACCGGGCGACTCAGCTGACGCAAAATGGCCGAACAGCACTGACAGCTGAAGTGGAAAGCTCGGCTCCGCTCTGCGAAAACGCGACGCGGAGCGCAGCCGAGATCGTTTCGGCGCTCGATGCGCGTGCAGGTAATTCCTCGTAGCGAACTCTCACCGAAATATGACGTATTTCACGGAGAATACGACGCAGTATGGTATTGCCGGGATGAGAGAGTGGAGGGGTGGGCGGCATGTTGGTGGGAACATCTCGCGGAGCGAAGACTTTGCCCCGCGCAACGGCGATCGGTCGTTCGCGTCGGTTTCGTCACCGGGCTTCTCAGCTGACGGCGAAAAACAACCGTCCGTAGGGCGTGCGTAGCGTCGGCAACAGCTGATCGCCGCCATGACGGATTAAGATTAACAGAACCGTCCATGCAGTTCATCCTCTATCGTTGCCTCGTCCAAACCGGCCCGATGAAGAAAGCGATCGTGAGAGCGTATTCTCGAGAGATACGCGGGCGTGTCAAGTCGGCGTCCGTCGCTTCGCAGAAACACCGGGAACGCCGAGTACGCAAGCCCGAAGTATGGAGTTTGGTGAAGTACGGAGAGACGAGAGAGGGGAAATTGCGCCGGGAAAGAGAAAGAGAGAGAGAGAGAGAGAGAATGAAGAGGGATGGGGGGGGAGAGAAGCGTGGTGAAGTGGAGAGTCTGAGCGAGCAGGCGCTCTTTGCCTAGGCTTCTAAGCCTGCGATTTTTTCCCGTTCGTCTCGTTGTCCGGACGGCGGGCCAATCGGAGTAAGTAGGTCAGCGCGAACGGCCAATCGGCGCTCGAGGCCGGGTCACGTGGGTTTGTTGTTATCTATCAGCTGTTTTTCCCGGACGGCCGGCCGGCGCAGTGAAAGCCGCTTGGCAGTCTGTCCTCAGTCCCTCCCGGTCGCTCAGCTGTGCGTCACATGTCGGGCGCCGCGAGTCCTTCTCCTGTGCGGATCGCTATTAAACGTACGAGTCTAACGATCCGGCTAGGACGCCGTCTACCATCGGACCCCCGTCTAACGTCGGTGCGCGTTAGCCACGTATTATTATGCTGTCAGTCGTGTGCACGCCAACGCATCGCCACGAATCGATCACGAAGTGCCTCGAATATGCGGACGGCGTGACGAACGCAGGCGACGGTGCACGCCGCTTTGTTGATACGCTGAGTTCTGTGTTCAGGCCACGGAGGCCGCCGCGCGCTTAAAGATCCTCGTCGTACAGGGATCACCCTATTGCCCTATTCCCCCTCCCCTGCGACTTTTAAACACACTGCCACCATCGTCGGTGGCAGGTATACAACGGCGTGATTGGTACGTGACGAGGAGCTGCTGGTCGTTACGATGACCTAAAGCGAGACAAAAAGAAAGCGAGCCTTCTTAGGAATTCGCTCGTGCGGCGGCGTGCTCGAGTTCAAAAGGATCATCTCTCGGGAGTGCGCGTCAGTCATTTACCTCGCGTTTGGAATTTTAAACTTTTAAACGTGTATTCCTGCATGACTTTGTGAATCGCGTTCGCTGTGCACTTCGGCAACCTTCCATCAATTCGTCTCTCTTCGAACACTGTCGAATCGAGAGAGGGAGAGATAGAACGTTTGAAAACGTGTCGCAGGACAGGGACAGTGGAAACGAGTGTGTCGAGTGGACAGGAGCAAGTACGTCAAGGACAGAAGTGTAAAGTGTAAAGTTGGTCGTGTGAATGTTTCGCGTCGCGTTGCGCGTTCAACGAGTGCCTCGCACAACGGGACTCCGCGCTCGAAAACGATCGATGAGAATGATCGAATGATCCTTCGCTACGAAGAAGAAGAAGAAGAAGAAGAAGAAGAAGAGAGAGAGAGAGAGAGAGAGAGAGAGAGAGAGAGAGAGAGAAGAGAGAGAGAGAGAGAGG
>NW_012130074.1:6906637-6925647 GCF_000143395.1 Atta cephalotes
TATATATATATATATATATATATATATATATAATACATACCTTCTGAAACTTTTGGAGTGAATCTTACTTTGAAGATTGAGAATTGAGCCAATGTTTTTTTAAGACTGACTCAATTTTGACTCTTTAGAATGTGAAATTCTACTTGAAAAAATTTAGAGACTACACATGTGTACCGAATCAATGATAAATATTGTTCACGAGATCATTTCGTTATCGTAGATGTATCATAAATTGAGTGTTGAAAGACTTCACGGTATGTGCCAAAGATTTATAGACATCTTGAGAGACAGTGAAATCGTATGAGCGCCAATTTTCTCGATGAAAAATACTGGTTTTCTCTTAGTTATGCTAACTTCAATCCACATGACACGCGACGTTCTTAAAAACCATAATTCTTATTACGTAATATGGACGTAATAAGAATAGACTGCGCATTTCTATGAAGTTGTCTCTATTTGAAAAGAGTGAAGTAACTTGATTTATATCATTTTCTTTTTAAAATAGTTAAACTGAAAGACGCTTCAATTTTTAATGAAGCACAGGGATTGTGTATCCTGATACAATTGTGTATCCTGAAACGAGATTACAAAAATGAACAAGTTTATTAGGTATTGACCAATGAAGTCATAATGACCATGAAGTCATAAGTATTCTATAAGATTTTCAAAACTGGTTTCAGAGAAAAGTCAAGAAATTTTACAAGATTTCTTGGAAAATTAAAATTCTTGGCTTTAAAGAAGTTATATACGTCACACCTATAATTTTCAATATTATCAACTTAACAATTAAAAATGCAAGCAACATTAATATAATTTACATTGCTATGTAAATCTCTCAACAAAATATTAAACAATTTCCAAACCACGAAAATTCACCACGAAAATATAAAAAATGTCAAAAAATTGTTGAAAAAAAATTAGGTAAAATTTTGTCTAGAAATTAGGAAAAAAGTTATAGAATTTTAGGATAAGGGTTGTGTAATAACTGTGATTCTAATAAATTTTGTTTACTTTTATAATTTTCACTTCATTTCAAGATGTACAATCGATCTCCAAATGCAAAGTTCAAGAAATATTCAGAGTCTATATATCTATTACGTCTATGTTAAAAACTGAAAGCTGCGTAGTTCGAGCGTCGATGAGAGAATCGAAAGTCGCGGATAATACAAAACAAACTTGGCGATAATAAAACAACGTTTTCATTCGCCTGGGAAAGCACTAATTCGAAAGTAAAAGCCTCGCGACTTCGCGCGACTTCACGCGGCGTCTCACGGCGTCGGTTATAGACATCGCGTCGACGTGATTTGGGTATTCTTGGCGCGTAGCGGGTTAACGATCCTTAAGAAGATTAACGAATCGAAGGCGTAATATCGGGCGTACTCGTGCAGCGCGTACGAGATATGGCGTCATATCCCGGGACTCTCGCTAGCATGAAAGACGCAGACACAACGCGCTTGCGCGCACGCTAACCGCCTGTAAATCGCACGACGCCCGGCTTCTCCGGAGTGAAGTTGTATACACGCTCGTTCAACAGATTCGAGTCACAGAATCCGAGCGCAATCTAATTTCGTTAGGTGATACAGTTCCCGCCGACGAATGTTTCGACATCGACAATTTATGCCCATTTCTACCAATGTAGATTAACTTCAATCATCTCGGCTCAACTTGCTCTTTATCTTTTTCTAATTCTTAGAGTTAGAGATAAAGAGTTAGTTAGATCTACTCTTTAAAATCTTTCGAGTAGAATCTAATTTTAAAGAGTGACAAAGAGTGACAATTGTGACAGGATGAAGGAGTGGCTCGATTGTCAAGTTTTGAGATTGAAATTTCAGTCTTTAGAATTAGGTTTCACTTCAAAGATTTTAAAAAGTAGAAATCCTATAACAGAAATCCTATAACAGAGTCTGGTCACAAGATGATAGAAATTTTTTTATTGACCCATCATTTTTGTCAACTTCAATAAATTAGAATGAATAAGATAATATAAAAATTCAAATGAAATAGCATATATAAAAAGAAGTATATATATATATATATATATATATATATACTCTTCTTTTTCCATTTTATTTTGTGACAAAATTTCTCGTGGCCAGATTTTGTTATAGGATCTGTAGTTTAAACAGGATTAGAAGTAAACTGCATTGATAAAAGCGAACATTTAGACGTGCCGATCTGAAGGCACCGCTTTAAAGACGCTCAGAAATCTGATCAAATCCGTACGCGCGGTATATAAAAGCGCTTTATATCCCAGCGAACGCGACATCCTAAGCGACGATGCTGGATAAAGATACGCGGGCTATTAAAAAGAAAGAAGAATCGTGAAACACGTCGCGACCAACGAGAACGCCGATGCGCGCGTGTGTCGTTAATCAGAAAATTTAATTTTCGTGACCCCGTTCCTAAAGTGGACGATCGAGTGGCTTGCCCCATTTACGCGGTGCGCATGAGCACAATCTTTCTTCTCTCTCTTTCTCTCCTTCTCCCCTCCCCCCTCTCTCTTTCTCTCTCTTACCCTTTGCGCTGACGAGATAGATGACGGTACGAAGGGAGGGAAAAGCTTCACCTCGTCACGCGTTGCATCCCAATTCGAGCGCGCGTTGGTAGAACGCCGGCTCCGTCACCGGAGAATCCAACCACCGCCACCTTTAACCCTGTTTCGCCTTCCACCTTCGGAAAGTCTCGCCTCCCGCGATAGAAAATTCAGGAAGATGACAACGCCGAGCAAGTTCTACTCGATATTTGAAAGTTTATATTTCTCGAAAAATGATTAATGGTAGAAAGTGACAAATAATTTGATAATCCAAATTGTATTTTAATGTATTTATCGCCTCATAGTCTTTTTTTTTAATCATCATTTATCATTTTTGTTTGCAAATCTTGTTTAAATTGACAAAAATAATGCCAATTTTGATAAGTATAAATTCTTGAAATATGAATAATTTGTTTCTCTCTTTTTTAAACAAAGATGTAGCTATTTTTAAATGCAGTAACTGTTTAACTTTTTTTAGTTTTATTAAAGTTAATAAAAATACAGAGATTATTAAAATCTCCCTTTAATTTAAAGTGCGTTATATTGTAGAAGTTAATGACGAAATTATTTTATGAAATTAATATAATAGTGATAATACAATTGATTGGATAATATAAAATGAATCGATATAATGAATAGAAATTTTTTAGAACAATATACTACATGTCGCGTCATCAATATCCGATGTTGCCGTGTCAAATACAGTGAATTTATGAAGAGGGGCCAAGAAATGTCTCGCCACAGACTTGAGACGGTAAAATTGAAAGTCGATAAGCGGACGGGTTAACGAGTGGGTTAACAGAGGGAAATGTTTCTCGTGTCGTTGACGTCACACGATGTCGTATACGATGCGCGATCCGTCAATTTTCTCGCCGGAGCCGACTCGAATTACGCGGTGCCATTCTATCGCGTCCATTTTTGCACACTCACGAAATTGCAGCGCAAATATATACCGCGCTATAAATGTCGCTTAACACAAGAAGAACAAATTATTAAAGAACAAAAATTTTCAACAATTAATATAATTATTTTACACTATTTACTTGTGCAATAGTATATTCTTTACTAACATGCAGTAATAATTTATTATTTCATAAATAATATTTATCATAAATTCGACGATTTCTGATAATAAATTAGCGATAATAATTTTTTAATAAAATCGATATGATATTAGCGACGTTTAACGAGGAAAATGAAATGAATAATTCATAGATTAACATAATTCTCTTCTTAATCCCCGTTTACAAAATAATATTCGCCAATCTTTAACAACATCCAAAGTTTATACGCTCATCCGTTGGAATTTCCCAAGATTGGAGAGGGAGGAATAGAATTTATTTTTTATCCTCTAGATACAATACGTATACATACGCTAAAAAAAAAATAGTCAATTTTAATAAATATTTAATTGAATACTGCCAACTAAATATTTATTAAATATAAAGATATATTTATTTGATACAAGAAATGTTAATTTGATTTAACAATCAATTTTTTTTATTGAACAAAATATTTACTTACTATAAATAAATGTTTAGTTGGCAATATTGAACTAAATATTTATTAAAATTAACTATATTTTTTTCTCAGTGTACAAATATGCCTCGGTGAAGCATGTCGGAAGAATACACATAGTGTATTCCTCGCGATACCGCTACGTGGGCGCGGTAAGACTCATAATGAGAGGCACTGCGACCGGCGTGAGCGAGCGTGCATGCGAGCGTGCGTGAGCGTGAGTGCGAGCGTGCGTTCGTGCGAGCGCGGTTCTATTGCGCGCGCGAAGCGGATACGGTAGTACTCGCCGGTGCACCGGCTACCGGGGTGACCCCACGTGGAACGCATTAACGCAATATCTCTGTACCTCCGTTAGGCAGCTCAGGCGTGACCAGCGCGCGGCGGCTCGGCTCCATTTCGCAGAAACCGCGGTTGCGCCGTGGAAAAACGAACCGGATCCGCGCAGTATGCCGCGCGCGCGTCCGGTCTCTCGCGACTCTTATTGTATCTCCCCCCCCCCCCTCTCTCTCTTCCGTTCCACCCTCCCCGTCCATCCGATTGTAGATGCGGTGCTGCTTCGACGATCGCTCGACCGACCGTTAGCGCGTCTATGATTTACGATCGAATTCCTGCGACAAATGCGTGATATTTTGTGCGTAGTATAACATTGCGTGGAGGCTGCTTATTATCGGTATCCGGCTGTGATTTTTGTACCGAACGCGAGGCATCGTATATGAATTTTTTTTTCTCCTCTTCTTCTTTTTCTTTTCTTTTTCTCCTTTTGCGAAATCTCACGATCCTTCGAATCGTATTTCCGTTACATGCACGAGTGTAAACGCACGATTGCTGCGTGAACCAATTTCCCGGGGAATCGTGAGAGGTTTTAATGCCCCGGCTGCGTCGACGCCTATAACTCTAATCGCGAGGCGCCGTGATTAATGGCCCGATAGAAATACCGAAGGCGTAGTAACAATCTTTCAAACAATTCGTAGGCATTTTGTTTACGCATAATAGGCGGAATCTATCGCAGATACGCACGTGGATTTTTAACGACGCCGAAGGTCGTCTTAATTGTGAATAAGTAAATAATGAATACTATTTGCTTGATAATGTAAATACATGTAGGCGGTAATTTTCGAAGGTTCTTTACATTTCTATAGTTGTATCTTCTTGCATGCATACTCCGGCAATAACTTTATTTGAGATGCAGATGCAGATTATTTTCGTCCGCATTCACTCATGTACGACGAAATGTTAATTCACGATTAACCTTTAACTGGTCGCATCAACCAGGTTACATAGGTATGAACTTTCGAAATGTCGCACAATTTCATAAATTATTACTTCTTTATTGAGCCCATTTTTAACATAAATGATTGTCACGGTAACATTTAAACTTCGGTTTATCGAAGTATAAAACGCAATTTTTGTTATTAATATGAAGGAGACGCAAACAAGGAAATAAAATATTTACCGAATACAGATGTATGTCAGGTTAATGACGTAAAAGCAGCTGAGCTAAAGATTAATGACGTAAATGATTGAGGCTACATATATTTTTGACGCATATTAAACCGTAGAACTGCGAAGAAAATCATCATTTCGCGATGCTGTTGAAATTTAAGTAGATATAGAAGTGTAGAAATTCAATAGCACGTTTTAATTATTAAAACGCCTATTTCTAAAACGTGATGTATCAGTAGAGGCACGAATTGCAAAATGCGTCGGTATCAAATAGTTAGCTTGACATCTTAGGAATGACTAACAGCTAGCGTGTTTCTGTGCCAAAAGATCTTGATGACAATCTTGAGTCTTTTGATCACTCGTCACGTTTCCACCAGGCAGGTGTGCAAATCTCCATTCGTAGTTGACTGTTAATCGTAGTTTTTGCAAAGTTGAGCTATATAAATATATACATACGGAACGTCATCGTCGACGCCAATGGATGATCGCGCGCGGACGGACGGAGTTGAGCACCTCTGATCCGCGCATTTCATTGCGACGGAAGGTGGCGGAACTCTGGGGCTTCGATGGTGGGAAGTACTTTTTGCGTAGGCAAACATACACAACCTTTTTAAATTTCTGCATTAAATTTACATCTCAAATAATTTCGGAGGTATAAATTGAATTTATATAAATAAGCATGCGGAAATTTCTTACCAATAAAATCTTTATCGTTTTTTCATTGATAAATAAATGGAGTAAAAGCTAAAGATAATTGAATCAAGCAAAAGATTGAAAGCATATTAATTATAAACCTTTATGCTTGGAGAACAGTATTAATCTAATGAAAATACCAATCTTTCGGATTTAAATGTATTTAATACTTTTTATATTTCTCGATTTTCTGAATATTATCAGAGTAGAAAAAAAAGTATTAGAGGAAAGCCCGCTATTATGAGATAGGCGCCTAATTTGAGATAGCGGCCTTTCTGCTAAACTAATAAACGCTATCTATTGGTTCCATCAATTATTTATTTATTGCTCTTGGATTGAAAACTATTTAATGGAAAATTCATTATTAGATCATGCCTGTGGTCATTGTAAAACAAGATTTCAGAATTTGGATGTCTTCAACTTTCATTGAGATGAGCCTTTTAACCTTGTTTATTATTTAATAAATAAATACTTGGCTTTAAATTCTTCATGTAGTGATAGAGTAAGATCGTACTAATAAAAAAATACGGGATATGTTAAATTGTTTAATTGCAGAAGTTAGATTTGATGATCGTAAAATCATAAAGCGTGGAAATCGTAATATGAGATAACTAGGATATTTCTAATATGAAATAACCCATAATTCTCATGTGAAAATCGTTGCTAAAGTATAAATGTTATTGTACAATAATAAAAAAGACAACACGGAATGAATGTCGAGAGCTTATTTCTGCGATGCTTGATTTCAACTATCTGAAAACGATTCTGGTTACAATCTATCGCATGCTTACTTTTCGCACACGCTGTGTTTATTTGTATTTTAGAAACATTAAATAAAGTTTTTTAATACTGATATACCTTACGTTTTACTATCGATTTCTCGGGGCATCTCATGTTAGGAGCACAATTTTTTTGCGATTTGCTCACTTTTTACATTTCTTTAATTTTCAAAAAAAAAATGGAATTTAAATTAAATTTTATATAACGTTATCTTAAAGCTTATTAAATTTCCTTCTATTATTTTTTTAAATTTTGCCTATAGACTTTTAGTATTTACTCAAAATGAACTCGATATCTCATAATAGGGGCTTTTCCTTCAAAGGTTTTTTTTCTATAAAATCTACAAAATATCCGATATAAATCTGGATTCTCCGATCTTTCACGCGGTATTAATATTTTCATTTAAGACGCAACGATCTGCAAAATGGTGCCAATCGAGAGAGCCTTAGGGTGCTTTCTAGCAAGAGATGACAGTGTAAAGCAGTGAATCATTACATCCTTGTTTGCCACTGTAAAACTCACTTTACACGGTCTATAAATTCGCGACCAAATGCAAGATAAAATTCTACTTATCATTTTATGTATCTATTTATACTTTTTTCTAAATATAATATATTCTGATATATATTTTGTAAAAAAAATATATATCTCTGAATTTTACTTCTTCAAATGTTTTCTATGTTACATGATATGCAAAACCATAAATAGAATTCTATTCCGAATTTGGTCGCGAATTATAGATCGTCTAAAGTGGGCTTAAACAAGAATGAAATGATTACTGTGTCACACGGTGTCTTTTGCTGGAAAGTACTATTAATTCTTTTGTAGTTTCTCGGCGATAAAAAAAACGGATGCGGCTGAGCATCGCTACTCATGCATTTCACTGCGACAACGGAGATGATGGCGGAACCTTTGCGGCGCGCGGAACGCTACGCGGTGGGAGTGCGTTGGTTTCACGGAAAGTCGTAAGTGCGTCGAGCGGTCGATCGACTGACCGGCCGGCTTGCCAGCCGGCCGGCCGGCTGGTCGGCCGGTACTATCTAGGGACGCACTACGGAAATATCCGCCACGCATTCGAAATAATGGCCGCGTTTAACGGTGTCACTGGTCACCGGCACGGTACGGCACGGCACGGCACAGCACATAGTGCTGAGTGCAGTGCGGCGGGCGTGAGCCGATTGAGTAAGAGATCATGCGCGCGCGCGCGCGAGTGAGTCCATACACACATTTCTCATGCGTGCGATCCAAAGATAGACATCGCGGCACCAGCCGGCCGGCTGGCCGCCGCGCCGCGACCGAACCTGCGACTGGCCTCAATTACAATATATCCGCGCGCACGTCTACAATGATGCGAGACGTAAACAACGTTCTGGAGAATGCATTGCGGACTTTGCGTCCGCCGGCGTGGCGTATAGATTATGACCTGGCGAATCTTGTATGCGTAAGATTGAGACATCGATACGCAACTCGGTGATAACTTGAATAATGTATTGCTTTATTAGTACATGATATTGCACTTTCTCAGCACAACTCGAGGAATGATTTACGAAATCGCGAGAACTCGGTGTTTTACTTTTAAAAGACTCGATGATTATTGAAAATGACACATCTCACGATTTTTATAATCTGCTTGATTTATAACGTCTAATAACGCACCGTAGGTCGGTTAACCTCGAAAGCACTCGCATCTGGTACTTCGTTCCGTCATTGACCCAATATTTGATATAGAAACTACACACATGGAATACAGTATATATACACTGTAGAAATTGCCACTCACACAAATATACGAGAGCATTACTAGCAATTGGACAGTATTACCGTGCATTATTAGTGGGAATTACTGACGATATCCGAACATCACGGAATTAGCGTACAAATATTTGATCGACCCCGCGTCTTTGCCTTAGCACCACGCATCTGGCATTCACGGACGTGCGTGACGTTTCTCCGTCGCGGATGTTTCTCTCTCGTAAACCACCGCAATCGGACCGCATTATCTGCGCCGCGCCGGGCTAACGCTTCCGGCAAATAACACCGTCTTATCTCTCTGCCGGAGTGCGGCTCCCGGTTTTAATATCTCCTTGCTTTTCGCCGTGGCCTCGCTTATCCGCGGAAGCCGCCGACTTGTTCGATTTGTCGTCGCGTTCATTCGTGGTCCACGTCCGTTCAACAGCTGCCACAAGATGATATCCAACGTATAATTCATCGCTCCAGTTACTCTCGCCGCCGACGGCAGGTGGCCAATCTCTCTCTCTCTCTCTCTCTCTCTCTCTCAGATTCTAATTTTCTCTCTTGTCAAGGTTATCTCGAAGTTGGAAGTGGAAAATCCATCACGAAGGCTTTACCTTCGACTACGAGGATCGTCATTTCACATCACGGATGAGAAGGTTTTCACAGAAGGTCGGGCGAACGAATGTCCGGTTTAGATTACGAGACTGCTCGGTTAGCTTATAAGGAAGGCATATTCTTATTCGTCGATCGGAGAAAGTTTGCTCTCGGTCATATATGATATCTTTAATAAATTATCAATACTTCTCGGGCATTGACATACTTCTCGCTGAGCGCGGAAATGTTCAATGAATTCATAAAAACATATACGATTGATGTGTATATTTTATTAGAAGGCGCATTATATCTTTGATTTTATTAGAATAGAATAGAATAGATTTACCGGATCAAAATTGTAATCATATTGGACGTATTATATTCTTTTATTAAAATAGTATTCTATTCTTGATTTTTTATTAAAATAAAATAGATTTTTACTGGAAATTGCAATTATATTGGGCGAGCAAAAATTCAAATCGAGCAGGTTTAACACCAAGTGTACGGTAAGAATGCGAGCTACAGCGATCGTTTGAACGGCATCCGTGATGATTCGAGAGATTTCTCGGAGCTGAGCTGAATTATGTCATACGTGCTCGCATCACTTAGTTGGTAAATAGGTTACGCAAGATGGATCGCGGATATCTACTCGGTACGCTATTAACTAAGCCGGCATCGCCAGCCTGTGTACATGCGTTGTTTGCGACTAGTCTAAGCATATGATAAACAGATACGAGAGAGAAGTCTCTCTTCACGAATGCACTGGAATTGCCCACGTTGTTGTATTAGGTTGCATACGCATGCCTTGGCATTTGCAGATCAGCTTTCTGAGTGGCACTAAGCATCTCAGATGTAAAATTTGAATTGAGGTAAGAGTTCATTTCCCTTCTTTGCTTGAATATAGAATAACTCGTTGATTTACTCACCTTTCAATTTTATGTTTGAGACACGACATATGCCATGTCAAGCGCTGTCAATTATTACATTCGGCGTTACCTACTTTGCTATAAATATCTCGACACGATGCGCTCTTTCCGAAAAGAACTCCGCGTCTGGTAAATGTTACGACGTTTATGACATCTAATGCAACTCTGATGTTCTTCGACCCGCGTTCTGTTATTCGCGCCGGCCATGCGTGTAAAGCCGCGCCCGCGATTTCTTTCTTTCTTTCTTTTTGTTGATATAATTTTGTTGCTGTAAATTAAACAGACTAAAAAGTTAATGAGATTTAGACGCCTAAGTTTATCGCGAATTTAATTTCTAAAATTCTTTTTTTTATTTTTTTCTCGTTATTACGGTGCGAAGGATTTCTTATGACATACCTGGCGATCATTTCGCAGTACTCAAGTCTTGTTGAGATTAACCCACGAACAATTGTTAAAATGTTTGCTCATAAAGATGATACGTCTTTTTTCATTTATTTATCAAACTATAGAAATGATCTATAATCAGTTTCAGCTATTTTCACTCTTCGTTCATCATATATTATGTATATGTACTTGTACATTAAAAAAAGTTTTAATAAATATTTGCTTGAATAGTTCTAAGTAAATATTTGCTAAATGTAAACATATGTTTATTTGATGCAAAAACCATTAATTTGATTTAATTCTCATTTTTTAATTAAGTAAATATTTATTTACTATAAAGTACTATTCAGAGAAATATGTATTGAGATTTAGTAAATTTTTTCAATGTAGGTATACAATATTTAAAGCCATAGTTATTAATTTGTGAAGTGAGTAAATAAATTAGCTCTTTAGCAAAACTTTTTGTAATATAAAATAAGCAAGTTTGTTTGGTTGATTGTGATATAAATTGTTATACTAGTATCTTATTTACATTTAACGTTTTAATTTAAAGCAGAGATCTTCTTTTTTAACGTGATCATGTTCACGGGTTAACGATCGCTTCAAAGAGAAACATCCCGAGAACTCGAGTGGCCGCAACGAGGGCCTTAAATGCCGTTCTGTCGCCGTTAAAAAGACCCCTCCCCGTTGCAGCCAACATAAGTTTATGACGTAAGCGGAAATTCATCCAGTCGAGACCGAGCGAACGTCACCGATATTCCCGGAGAGATTTAAACGATTCGCCGTAATTCATCCGCGATATGGATTCCGTAGTGCGTCGAGTATCGCGGCTAAGTATCAAAATCTGTTTATTCCGGTGCGAAGAAGTCGTTTTTTTTTTTTTTTTTTTAACCAAAAGACTAAGTAAAATAAGACGGGGTGACATAATGGTGCTTGCAGCCGCTGCGAGGTGGTGGTTCACCTTTCTCTCGGCGAGCTGACCCGCGAGCTCGAATTCGAGTTTGGAAACAACATGGCTGGCTGATCGTGCCGGCCGGCTTGGTTAATCGCTCGTAAACTCGATCGTAGGATACTGGCAATGCACAACACCGCCTTCTCTCCTCGACTTGCTGTCTTGCTGCCGACCGGCCAGCCGGCCGGCCGGCCTGTCTCAAGTCTTTCTCTTCCCCTTTCTCGTCGCGGACACCACTGCACCGCCAACGTCGTCGTTGATGTCTGTGTGTCGCAATCGTTAGCACATACCCGAGCGTAATCACCTTGGAACGGCTTCGTTGACGGTCGCGGCGGTGCAATGCATATATGCAGCACGCGTTTGCAAAATTCGTCGCGACGTTGAAATGTATTCAACGTGGCGGCCCCTCTCAAATGGGTTGCACATCGCTGCGGTCGCGAAGAAGTCAGCGAGCTGGAATTGCGAAATGGAACGTGCGCGTGACGGTATGCCTCCCCCCGGCGTCGTCGTCGCCATTCTGGAATTTCATCGGACGAAATAATCGCTGCTGACTCGCCCACGCGTGGCGGAATAAGTGCACGCTCGTATCGAAACGTGTTATGACTGCTCATTGCTCGCGAGCGAAAACTTCATCAACCGCGGTGGCGAAAGTTCTTTAGCTCACTTAATCCGGACCGCGACGCTTTCCTGAAATCATTGACTGATCCAGAAATTTGTCGAGGGGAAGATCATTAACGGAAGAAGACATTTTTAAGACATTTATAAATATGAAAAGATACACTATTAAATTATTATTTCAATTATTACATTGAAAAAGTACTATTTAAATGTGTAATTCATAAAATGTTATATTTAAAGTTATATCAACACAAAAAATAATATAATGGAATTTATATTTTTTTATAGGAGTTTCTTAAAATTAAAAAATGTTTTTGGAATATCAAAATTGTGATTAACTATTTTAGAAATATACAATATATAGCAATTTGCTATAAATTAAAAAAATATATATTCTCTTCCCGTGAATGATTCGCGAGTGTCCGAAATATTATAATTCCACGTAATTGTAATAATTTAATAAATTTCTTATGTAATTAAACATAAGACAATTGGATTCTTACATTTCCAGATTGAGTCTGAAACGATAAGTGATAAAACACTTGGCGTCATGTAAAGTATGATCATAAATGTTCGGTAACAGCTACGATATGGTTTAGATATCGATTGTAGGAAATGGAGCGTTATGGCGTATCTAAACTCTTTTATTAGTACTTATGTTTGATTGAAAACAAAATTACTTTTCAGTACTCATAAAGTCTCATAAAAACAAATTGTGAGAATAAAAATGTGTGAAATTTATTTAATATGTTTTATCTAATATTTATAATTATTATGTGTATAATATAAAAAGTAAAAAGAATATATCATTACGTATAAATTATCATATTGATTAATTTGTGAGATAAAGCGAGCTATTCAGTTTGACAGCGCAATTATAAAATAAATCTTCTTAAAAAATTTTTATAAAATAAACTCATCGTATCATAAAACATTGTAATGTAAAGATCATAAAAAAAAAGCAAGAATTAGAACATTCCAAACTTTATGCACTGAGCAAAACGTTTAATTGAAAATGGACGAACCAGAAAATTCTGGTTTTTTTTTTTATTAACTAGAATTCCAGTATAAATTTAACTCGCGGAAAATTCTAATTCGTTCATTTTCAATTGAAATTTTAATTAATTCAACCAAACATTTTTCTCAGTGTGATATTAACGATAATAATTTGTCGTGACCTTATCGTGCTTATTTGAGGAATTTATCGGTGTCCGAAGGGAGTCGCATTCCTAACGTTTTAAGAAAACTCACGTATGACAAGATCTTCACGCAATGTCGAGATACTAAAGATGATGTTTTACTTTACGTCGAGCCAATGTAAATCTTATCTTTAATGTTTTTAGATTTATGTCTGCCTTCACACACAATGAACTCAGCTGATCGTGCCCTGAAAGGCATGAACGTTTCGCGCGCCTCCCCACCCGGCGATAACTCGCTCGTAAACGAAGCCTCGGTGACGTAACGATACAGTACGCGTCGTAAATTATGATCGATAATGTAACCTTGTGCGTGCGGAGGTAACGCATGGACACACGGAAAGGGAAGCTAAGAGGGAGGGAGATGAACGATGTTTCTCGTGTGGCTTCCGCGGAGCTCACCGTCGATCTCTCGCGGTCATTATTATTCCTTCCACTTAGCCGACAAGGAAATCATCTTGCTGTGCAACTTTTAACCATATACGTTTTTTTTTCATCTCCGATCAGATTACGATTAGCAAAAAGCTAATCGAGATGCATGCAACGAGGTAAGCACCGTAAAGTGCGAAATTAATTGTTGTCTGCATTCGCTTCTCTCCTTTTTTTTCTTGTTTTTCTACCATGCGATAAGTCGCATTTGAGTACACAGAAACGATTTTGTCGCTGATGCATATCGTAGATGAAGGAAATAAGCAACGCGCGATGTCTACTTCATCGTCGTCGTCGTCGTCGTCGTCGTCGTCTGCAAATTATACGATTGATCGCTCAAGGGTAACACTTATCGATTTTCCGAGTGCTGGTTTTCATTCCGGCCGACAAGCATGGCGGATCATAGTTTTCAGTACTTTAAAGCGTCTATCTTTGATACTCGCATGCGCGATAGATTTTATGGGAATATAGATTTCCTCTGAGAGAATTCGTCACGCGTGCGATGAAGCACGCGGGTAAGTCTCGGGCGCGACGTGCTTTAGGTACAGAAAAATGATTTTCGCGACACTGCCATTCATGTTGTCCCGCCGGATGTCGGGAGAAAATAAAACGTTGCATAAAACTTTGCCGACAACTCCGTTCGACATTTCCGCGACGCGATGCGACGCGACGTCGGTAATGGACGCGCCGCGTTACGCCGCATGGAGCACGAGGACGTGAGGAAAAGTGGCGCGTACTCGCTACATCGAGGAGAGAAAAGCGAGGTCGGGCCTTTCTCAGAAAAGTGGGTCGAGAGGTATCCGATTGTACACAACGCGCCGCGCCGCGTCGCGCGCATTCCGACCATCCGCTGAGGGACACTCATGGGAGAGGCGTCGTTGACGTCGCGGCGTCCTTGTCTAAAAACATGCGTGTGTAGTTAGACTGCTTTCACACGTCACGGTTTTTCGTCACGCCAATGCTGATAAATTGTACATGAAGAATTTAACCTTTTCGATGACGGCGACATGTTGCGTTGTGTCGAAACGCCGCGCGCCTGCAATTGGCCGAGGCCTCGATCCGCTAATGTGTCAAGAACAGCTGACAGAACGTGGTTAACGTCAGATTTCACGCTGTCATGTACGGCATAGGGGGGTATATCCTAGACCTAGTGAGCCTTTTGTGTAAAGAAAAAAAAGACTATTTTTAGATCAATCATAATATGCTTATATATTAGGTGTAATTATAAGAAGGTGTAATAAAAAGAAATCCATTATTTTTCCATTCAATTTCATGCAAAAATAATGGATTTCTTTTTACTACACCTAATATAAACAAAAATATTATAATGTTATTTTAAAGATTTTTATCTTGATTTGATAATTAAATTTATGTTAATGCATATTATTTTGCACTTAATTCAGGATTTGCTCAATCACAAATCTTACGTCAATATAGATTCAAATCAAGGCTAAAATCTTTCATGCAAAATTACAATTTTTGATTATGTGTGAGCATTATGGTTGATTTCTTAATATTTTTTTTTATGCATACAGCCTTTTTGCACATTTTAGAGTAGAACGTTTCTACGACGAAAATCTTGATGAGATTGTTGCTTTATAAGCCTTTAATTTTTAACATTAGATATTTTTAATTAATCTAATATGTAATACTTAAATTGATACTAATTATATTATACTAATATGTTATATTAATATGTTATATTAATATGTTATATTAATAATATGTTATATGTTATATTAATACTAATTCTTAAATTGAATTGATCCTCGAAATAAAGTGATTAATATTGAATTAAAATCAAATAAAGAATAAAACTGGACGATATTCACAGTCAATCTTATTTTAAGACCATCTCAATAATATTTTAAGATGCTAATACAGTTCTCTGATTAGTTCATAACATTTTAAAACTGTACTTAAGACGCTCTTAAATATTAGAACTGACTATAAATACCAGCTTTTATTACCGATTGTTTATACCCTGAAAAAATGTTCTGATTAAATCAACAAAATATTTTGATGAGAATAAATAGAATTCTATTTATCATAACCAGAAATCCTGTTTGACTTCACCAAAATGCTGTTTTTATTGGATTTTGTTCGTTTAATCAGAACATTTTTCTCAATGTGTATTTTCGTTCGAAAAAGATCAACTCCAACGAAATAAAAAAACTAAAATATTATTTTTCCTTTAAACGCGGATAATACGTAAAAGAAATTGGAATGTCATAAATAAATTATACGAGAAATTATATAAATTGGATTGCTTGAGGCCAACAATTGCGAATTTCCGCGGCGAAGAATCGCGACGTGCGAAAGAGTCTTTAGCTCGCGTTGTTAGCGTGCTGTCAACAATCATGAGGGAAAACAAGGAGCGAGATTTCACTGCTGCCTCACACGAATCCCGGTTTCTCCGACATCGTTGTCGTCGTCGTTCTTATCGGTTTCGTTCTGGTTCTAAACTCGGGCCGGATTTATTTTATTAACCATGAGTGTTCATGTCTCAGCGATGTAGGACGAACGAGCGAGCGACCGTCGGCCTTCCGCATTTCATCGATTAAGTGATTTTATGTGGATGCGCAGCATCGCGAGGAGATTGTAGGCCGAGAAAATAGAAGAATAGTTCGAGATTCACGCGGCGAGGGATCACGTTTGCATGCGGTATTTTCTTCTTATTATCTGACGCTTATTGCGCATCGGCGATTTGACCGAGTTCTGTGCACACAGAAAAATATACTTTTATTGCTTAAGAAAAGATTACTCAATTTACTTTCTTCTTTTAAGTAACGGTTATCTTTAACAAAGAATATTTTCTTCAATAATAATCTTAAAATATATTTATTATACAATTTTATAAGATTTATTATTATATACTGCAGACAAGAATTTATTTTCATAAGATATTATAAAATTGATCAAAGAGACAATTTTTATATGTAATGAGCAAATTGTATTTATTTTAATTTAATAATCTTAATTGCAGTATTAAATATATTAATATTCAGAATATATAATTTGATTAAATTTGATGCTTGTGATGAACTTATGATAAATTTGCGGATAGATGAGCTTTGAGAATCTACTTGAAAGTAATTATTACTGCATGCAGTATATGTTTTTTTTGTATGCGAGCATGTACCGAGAGTTGTTTGCCTCACGGAAGGAGACGCAATTCTCTTAGCTGTCCGTGTGCTGAAGCGTGAACGCCACGACTGGTGCTTATTATTGTCGTTCTTATTGGAATTGAATGGGCAACTTACCGGCACTGGTATAGATTTATTATGCGATCGGGATAAAACGCACAAACCAAAATCGCGTAAAAATCTGGATATGTAGATCTTCTGGCAGCCGTTTATGTGCTTTGTCGTCGCGCATAGCAACGACGGTTACTAAAGAAACGAGGTGAAAACTACCATTTTCATGGTGTTATATCACATACGCGAGTCATGCATTGACGTTGATCACGAAATATTGCTTTAGCTACAGTACAGTAAAAAAAAAAGAGAAAAGCGAACACGGCTCGGTAGTTTCAGAACGTTTTGGATGTATGTATGTATATATATATATATATATACATGGTAATGCCTCTACTAAATTCACAGAGTTCCATAAAAATGACGTAGGAAGTAGGAAGTTCCGTAATTATTACTTCGCTATTTTCTCATAATATACTATGCGATCCACTGTCGACATCGATATCATTATCGTTTTCGTTTCTTACGGTTACACTTCGTTAACTTACGAATGCAAATGCGTATATTGTACATATACATACGGAATCGTGAGCATCCTGTGTTCATTGAAATGGGCATCATGTGTATGGTAGTCGTTTATCTTACATATCTTAATACACTCTTTACTTCGTTGCAGAATTAAGATTGCTGCAGTCCATCGTCACGATCTGTGTCGAGCCCTTTTATATGCGATTTTATTTATATATTCATCGATAAAACAAAACATCTCACACTTTCTGTCTCTTACTTTCTTTTTCTTATCTACACGAGCTCGTACGTTAAACGCGTTCATTCATCGTTCCGTGCGGTCGCTTTAATATAGAATGTTGTCTATGTTCACTTTTTCGATTGCTATTTCTATTTCAACGAAGCTGTGTCGATAAATTTCTGGAACGTTTAAACATCTCGGTCTTCTTAAGAAAACTACTTTAATAGTTCGGTTTTTCGGTAGAGAGTAAATTAAATATTTAATTAAGTTCTTCACTTTGTCGTCTGTATCGATGTGAACACTGCGCTTCAATTCTGTAACTTTTAATAGTGTTGGTATTGTTATATTGTGCAGATATTATATGTATAAAGCTGTGCTATTGATAATTGATAAATTGATGTGACATCAAACAGTTAACCCGGTTTTTTTTATTTCTTGTATTAACTTTTGTGATTTATATCTCGCTTAAAACTTGATAATATATAAGAATTGTATTTTTTAGCTATAATTAATTAGTAATCTGATATTTTTATAGTGGGAACTTTAATTAAAAATTGCTCCACTACAAAATCATTAGTTTATTAGGTTATAACGATAGTTAGAAAAATACAATTTTTATATTATCATTAAAAGTTAAATTTAATCCCGTATATTTCAAAATTACGTTTACACGGAGTATTGTGTAGATTAAGTTTACAAATTTTCTTCATGTAAACAATATGAGTAATGTAAAAATGTGTGATTTATTGTGAATCGAATAATACAATATAGAAAGAAATAATTAAATTTTATGATTATTAATATATCTGACTTATTCATATTGATTAATAAAAAGAGAAGTTTTAATGCAGTCTGCTGTCAAACGACAAAAAATATAAGCTTCATAAAACATAGTTTACATTGTATATATCGTACATATATATTATTTTATTTTATGTAAAGTGTGTAAAGTAAACTGTAAACACACAACCCTAATCTAACCATAAGTTAACCAGGAAAACCAAGTCTGAGAGAGAGACAGAGAGAGAGAGAGAGAGAGAGAGAGAGAGAGATCGGGATATTATTCTGATAGTATTTTCGATAGCTGATATCACTTTCGTTGCATTTCTTCATGTCGATTAATCCGAATTGGATCGAGAAGCCGGAATGATACGAGAATTAAAGAATAATTCCGGTAAGGAGGACGACGCGTAGAGAGTGACGCTGTGGAGGGGAGGAAGAGAAGAAACGAAAACAAAACTTTCGCTGCGTACGACGGGGACGCT
>NW_012130075.1:0-10019 GCF_000143395.1 Atta cephalotes
AAGAAGAAGAAGAGAGAGAGAGAGAGAGAGAGAGAGAGGGGGGGGGAAGAAGAGAGAAACCATAATTTATTCCATTCTTGATACATATATTCTTGATCACGTGAATGTTATATGCATAAACATTACTGAATGTTTCGCTGACATGATTGAAAGGAATACAGTCGGGATTGTTTATACATCCGGAGTTGCATCATGCGTGTGTCATTTCTTATCAACGAGAATCATATGACAAGCCGGAGACCCTTTTAGTTAGCAAAAAAGAGGAGAGGAATAAAGAAAAATCAAATGGTTTTCGCTGCGAGATTCGAAAAATAAAAGCCTGCATATATTCTAAACATATTGAATTTTTCATCAAATTCTCACGTATACTATGCGTGAGTTACATGGGAAGCGGAATAGCATAATAACAGTTCACTGTGTTGTTTAACGCGTAAATTCAGTGACGCATTACGAGACACGTGGGGCACCAAGGTCGTGTCGAAATGTAGAAACTGTTATTACAGAATAGATAATATTTTGTTAATTAAAAATCGGGATAATTTTAATTAACGTGATTTATTGCTTTAGAAATGTTATTTTTTCTCGGATTATAAGTGTTAGATATATTTAAGAATGATTTAGTATTTAAGAATAATTTCCGAAAAATCTTTAATATATCTCAGATTGTCATGATTCGAATGTACATTCGAGTATTTGTCTCAAAGCAAAGAAAGGAAAAAAATAGAAAGTACTCAAATGTACACTGAAAATAAATTTATTAAATCTTAAATGTTGGATGACTGTAAAAATTTGTGCCCAATGTATTATTCAAACAGCTGTTATTTTTGTTAAAAATAAAATAAAATCTTACTCTGATTGAGAGAATTTAAGAATCTGTTTTTTTTTAACATAAATATAGTAGAAAGTGCTTAGGATCGGTCAAAGTTTTGAGTATTGAGATATTTCGAATAATATAATATTCTTGGTTCATGAATTTAATTTATCTCAAATGTGATGAGATATTAATCTTTTAAACTGTTTTTTTAAATTGTAATGGTTTTGAGGGAATTATGAGTAATCAAAGTATCAAATCAAAATATTCTTTTTATTTAATTCGCAATTCAGTAATGTCGTAGGGACATTATTTAAAAACGCTTTTATTTAGGGAAAATCAAAGGGAAAACTTTAAGGTTTTACATTAGAAATTACAAACTTGCAATTTTTTTGGACATGTGACATGCCCACAGAGTGAAGAAAAAATTTCCCCTTTTGTTTAACTCATAATTTTCTATGTGTAAAAATTACAAAACTCACATAAATTCAAAAAATATAATACCATTTAAAATATAGTACCAAAAAATATAGTAACCATTCGAAAGTAGAGATTTCAAATCTTTAAATCCTTTTCTTAATCTAAATTTCGTTTATTTTTAACAAAATTGCAGCTGTTTGAACTTTAAATAATTAATCAGGCATGAATTTTTGCTCTCCACTCAATAAATATTTCTTTGAATAGTGCCAAGTAAATTTACTTACAGTAAATGATATTTATTTAATAAAAAATAACAGTTAAATCAAATTAATGATTTTTGTATCAAATAAACATATGTTTATATTTAGTAAATATAAATATTTAGGATCGTTCAAATCAAATTTATTTAATACATTTTAAATAATATATTTTTAAAAATATTTAATTAGTACCATTCGAACAAACATTTATTAAAATTTAGTAAACTTTTTTTTTTTCAGTAACATATATGAAACATTGCAAGAAGCATCCCACGTTTATATCCCACGTTTTTCGATGAGATATATAGAAATTTGAGATATAAGTAAGTATTGTAATCGAATATTATGATCGTAATCATCGCCGTTAAAGAAATTTAAATAACCGACACAGTAAGGAGGCCCAAAACTCTGGCCGCATCACTTCGGTCGGAATTGAAGCTCATCTCGCTCATCAATCATATTTGATTGACGTAATAAGCAATGCGGTGATCAAGCCATAACGTGATGTGAAACTATATTACACTACGCTAAGTGACGTGACGAAAAGTGACGCGTTGAACAGGCCGAAGCTGCGCTTTCATATCTCATACAAAAAGTGTAGAGCCGAGGGTAGGCGAGGACTTACCGAAATCGATGAACTGTTTTATCGAGAGTGGCGAAGGGTTGAATTGCGAGTAGAAGTCCAACATTTTGCCGATGTTGCCGAGGCAGTTTCGTGTGAGCTTCATCCCGCGACGTGTTAACGTTACACATCAAAGCCGGCACGATCGTGCTTGGTCCGCCGCGCGTGTTGGATGAACGGGACGAGGGGGAGGAGGGGTGAACTTCGGCCGAACTCTGACCGTTTCCGTGGCTGTGGAAGAGGAAACGTCGCAAAGGAAACGCTGCTCACGTTTTTTTCGTGCTCGATGGCGATAGAAGATGCGCGAGAGACGGACCGTGGTCGCGCCGGTGGTTCGCACAACGATAAAGAAATCGCATCGACGAATGCTGAATAGTGAATACTGCGTACACCGCGGAGCGCGGTGCGGTATATGCGGGATTCGCGTCGGGCTGCGCATGCGCAACATCACTCCTTCGGACACGATAGAGGAGAGCTCGTCATCGCGCGTACATTTAATTTTGCGCTTCGAATTAATAATCTTCAGGGCAGGGAAGTAACTATCCAACAAATGAGAATGGAAATGAATTGAAATGAATTCAGATTTTCAGAAATATTGATTCACGAATGTTAAAATGAATGCTTTTCAATCCTGAATGCATTTTTATTCATTTATAGGAATTGCATGGAGCATATCTCTATGCCTTTCAATCTAAAAATAATATTAGCTTTTTCTGTGCACACAAACACAATTGTGAATACTGTTCAATTCAAAATTTTTAATAGGAAATGCAGTTTTTCAATCCAATCGCATCTAATTGAATCTAATTAAATCCAATTGAATCCAATTAAATCCAAAAAAAATATTCACTATTTAAAATACGCATTCAGATAGAAAAAAATTTTAATCCATTTTAATTCATTGTCGTTTGCTAGGTAGTTACTTGTAACTAAGTTACAGTTACAGTTACTTTTTTCAGTAACTTAGTTCCTTTTTTCCATCTGTAACTTAACTGTAATTTAACTTAGTTATTTTTTAACTTAGTTATTTTATATTTTTTCCAAAAACTAGTAATTAATTTAACAATTACTTTTACAGTTATTTTACATTTAAAATTTTATATATTTATCAATGTAATGTGATTGAATAAAATCTGAATATTAATTAAAGCTATGGTATCCACTTGATGCTACAAAATATATGCTTTGAAATATTTTTTGATTGGTCAATAAATTGTAAATGTAAATTATTTTTTTTTTAATAGCCCGAATTGATGTTATTCATATTGTTCTGTCATGATAACTGAAAAATAACTTTTTTACTTTTACTTTTTTAGTAACTATAATTGTAATGAGTTAATTTTAGTCTCGGTAACTTAGAACTGTAACTAGTTACTTTTGAAAGAAAAATTGTAACTGTAACTAGTTATTTTTACAAAGTAACTTTTCCAACTCTGATAATCTTACAATTAGTTTTTAATTAATTAAGGGATGCTTTTCCCATTAGACGAGTCGACATAAATATCATTTTATTTAACAAAGTTTAAACGACGAGATTCTCGAAATTCGAAATAATAATAAAATTAGTATGTTAGGCATCCTTGATAAAAATAAAAGTCGGAGCGTAAATCGGATGTAATGAGAGAGTACCTTTTACAATAAGCCATTAGTCATAAATCAAAGTCAGAAGCTAAAAATTGATGACTGGTAGGTCAATTTTTAGCTTCTGACTTCTGATTTATGACTAATGGTTTATTCAGCTTATTGTAGAAAGCTCATAATAGAGAAGCGTAAACTTCTAGAAAGCGAAAATTGAAATAATGAAACGTAAAAGAAATATTTACATTTTGATGTTTCAATTTTTATCTTCTAGAAGTTTCGTTTACGCTTCTGTTACTCTCCCATTTGACTTACGCTCCGATTTTTGTTTTTCATCAATACAGCGGTAATCATTTTATTTTTCTCGACTTAGAAATTAAGAACAGAAATAGAACTAAATGATATCACTAAATGGAAAGGTCACTCAAAATTATTCTGAAGTTTCTAAATACTCGAAAAAAAATGTTATATAATATGTATGTAATATAAATGGACATATTTTATATATGTCCATTTATATAACATTTTTTTTCGAGTATGTAAATATATATCCCAGCAAACGAAAATGGATCGAAATGTGGATTAAAATGTATTCAGATTTTCAGAAATACGGATTTATGAATGCTGAAATGAATCCTTTTTAATCCTGAATGCATTTTTATTCATTTATAGGAATGGCATGGAATACATTTCTATGCTTTTCAATCTAAAAATAATATTATTTTGTGTGTGTGTGCATCGTAAATACTGTTTGATTCAAAATCCTGCATAGGAAATGCAGTTTTTTAATCCACTTGAATCTAAAAATAATATCAGCCATTTCTGTGCATCATGAATACTGTTCAATTAAAAATTCTGAATAGGAAATCCAGTTTCTAATTGAATAAAAAAATGTTTTTCTTTTAAAATGGGCCATAAATGCTATTCAAAATTGTGAATAGGAAATCCAATGTTTTATTTAAAAATGCATAAATACTATTTTATTCAGAATTAAGAATAAGAAATTTTTTGTTCAACTGAATTAAAATAAAGTTGTACCATAAAAGTATATCATGAACTACTTCATTTAATAGTTAAAAGAAACATAAAAAGAACTATATATATATATATTTCATATTAATATGTTTTACAGCTAGCGTAATAACTATAAAAGTTCATGTAATTATTATTTTAATTTATTTAAACTTTTACACGTAATTTTTTTTACATGGAATCAAATTCCATGTAAAATTTTTTATGGATTTAAAATACGGATTCGAATGGATTGAAAATTTCTAAGATAATTGTATATAAAATTTGTCAATTTTTTACATAACTATATATCATTTTATATAATTATATATGAAACATTTTTTCCCGGGTAATAATCATGTTTTGAAACACAGAGAAAGACAATACAATCACTCTTATAATACATGATTGAATTTCAGACCCTACAAAGTTTAACTTTTAATACAATTGCAAAGTTCTATAGGCATCTGGAAGTTTTCAAATTTTGAATATTTGATAAGTTGAAAGTACCGTCATTTTTCTAATCTCACGCAAATCCTTTCCAAGTTATTTTTGGAATAAGTTATTCCAATCACATTCAAAAGATATTTTTGACAAAAGAAATACATGTAAATGGCAAGTATACAATATATTCCAGGTATAAAATATATTCCAAGCGTAGAAACAAGTAACATCCTTCTGCATTCTGTCAGCCAAAAAAGAGAATTACAGTTCGTAAGTGCGTTCTGTTTCGACCATTCGTATTTCGGAAGTGACGTTTGGCGCCACTTGTCGTCCTTGTAATGATACGGGGGAAACAATTAACCTTTACGTTCTTGCGCGCCTCGCACGGGACGTTCTTTTCACCGGAGGTGTGCGATTGATGAGAATTCGCGTCACCGATTGATTGGCGTGAACACGTTCCTCACGCTGGACTCGCTAAATGTGACGAGAGACAGGTTGGATGTCCATCGTGCGCAGCGAAAAGCGTAGTTTTTAGGTTAGGAATACTCATGTTCAGAGCGTCTAATTTTCTGCTGGATGGACGACGCGCCTCACGCGACCCGCGCGATTTTGCGTTCCGTCGATCGAGAGTAGAGACGAATCGTGATCTGCGCGAAATATCGGCAGCGACACGAGACGAGTTTTTCCTCAATCTTTTTCGAGTTAGCGAGAAATTTTGTTCGCGCAATCAATTTGTTCCTTCTCGAGCGTTCAGGTGCGCGCTTGACTCGTGCAGCGGCGAGATCGGCGCTGTTAATTTCCGGCGGAGGCAAGCCCATGTGGACGAGCGCAGCAGATACCACGACCACGCTCAGTCCGTGATCAAGCGTGTTTTCAGCGTGTCTGCAATTGCACGTTCTCACGCGTCGCAGATCCATCTGCCCCTCCGGTTGTCCCACGTCACGCCATCCGGACTCCGTCGCGTCGCCATGGCAGACTTGGACGATTTTTTTGCTAAGAAAGATCGAAAGAAGGCCAAGGGCAAGAAATTCGCCACGACCGACGAGGTCGCCAAGAAATTAGAAGAAACGGGCAAACGGCTCGAGAAGCCGAAACCGAAGGAGAAGCCAGCGAATCCCGAAGGCGAGGAGTCTCAGCACACCGAGGTAAGGCGATGACAGGGATAACGACAGGAACGATGATTCGTTCACGCGTTTTTTTATATTACGGAATTCCGAAACCTCGTGTCTACGCCACGGCGCTGCCATGTTTGTTCCCACGAAGGGGGAACAGTTGCGTGGAAAAGCTGACGGCGATGACGCGCGACGTTCCCGGAAAGTTCTCCGGACGTCTCGGAATGCCTTACGTAATCATCGGACACGCAGGATCGCTCACGCGCGTTTTATGGCAGCTGTTTCACGTACACGTGTTCTTCGAAGTTTCCTTCCCCTTCTCTTCTTCTTTTTTGTAATAAGAAAAAATGGTTTGGATGTTGGATTCCTCAATACTTAACAAGGGACAGAATATGCTGTGACAATTAACTGAATATTTTCTCGTAATTTTTCAAAATTATCTTCTTGAAAATTTTATAATATTTCTGTGTTAAATGTGAAAGCATTACGAGCTGCAAAGTATTTTATCATGAGTCACGGATATAATATGCATGAGAACTACATGATTTGCAAAAGACTTGATGAATCGCTATAGTAATAGTTTGAAGTAAATTAGGAAACAAGAATATGTCATGAGTGTATTTTATTTTTAGGATGAAGATGAATGGAAAGAGTTTGAGGAGGAGAAAAAGGATTATAGTGGTTTAAAAATCGGACATTTAACAATAAATGATAGCGTCGACGCAGAATCGGATGACGAGAGGGGTACTTTTGAAATCTGTTCTGATGGCGAGTCTGGTGAGGGTGGCACAAAGTACACGGGACCATGGAAGAAACCGGATTTACCACCAGAAACACCGGAAGTGGTGTCAACACCGCCTGCACCCCCTGTTGCTGCTGCCGCTGCCGCCGCCGCCGCCGCCGCCACCGCTACCTCCACTGGAAGTAGTTACAAAGCACCACACTTACGAAATCAACCTACATTCGCTAGTCCGCGACCACGAGGGAGAAATGTCGCACCCGATATAAATAGCGAGGAATACTTCCCTACGCTGAATTCCAAGCCCCAGCAGCAAAATAATGGCAGTGGCCCATGGGGTAGACGGTAAGATAACAGCAAAGTCTCCATAATAATGTAAATTAGTTTCGCTAATGGAACATGTTTATTTTCATGCGAATGAAAAGGAAAAATAATGTTGAGTTGCAACATCAAGTGATATTGAACTCAAATATACGACGAGTATTTTTAATTACAGACGGCGAGAGGAAGGAGTGTTTGAGGAAGTTCGCAATCGAGGTGGCAGTAGATCGTACAATGTATCTGAATCGCAAGCTCAAACACCCAAGCTTTCGCTTGGCAACAAGTACGGCGCCTTGTCGCAAGATCAGAGCTGAAAACGCCTGTCTCGATGGAATCAAACAACATGCAATCAATATCACATCGTCGCCCCTCCCTGCTTCGTGGCCCAACCTCATCGAGAAAATCTATTTTCTAGACTAGGACGCAGTGTATATTATAGAACGTGTATGCACGTACACACGTCCCAACTTCGTGAAATTCCGAGGATGCTAATTCCGGTTCTCTCGTTGGCGATTTTGAAATGATTGCGGGACGGATCGTCGATCCTAGGTATTTGCACACACGTGCGCTCATGGACTTTGTAACTAACTCGAAATGAATATCGCATGTGCGCAAACTTATTTTCATACCGTATAGACAACGTGGTTGGAAATCGATTTTTATATTTGATTTTGTAATCAGCATAGTGTGTAGTATGCTGCTTCCAAGAAAGCGCCAGGACGATAGAAGAATGGATTCCGACGTTCGAATCCTCAAAAAATAAAAAAGAAAAGAAAAACAACGTCGAACCGGAACAACGTTGTTACCGCGAGTATATATTATCGTTACGCGCGGATTGTAGTCTAAAGAAAAAGTATCGTTCGTTAAGGTATTTTATGTATATTCGCACTTTCTTTTTTTTTATACGGTGCTACTTTTAATTTAGCGTGCATAATTACTGCCACGATCGATGCCTTCTCATTGAGTATTATCGATGTAAATAGGACTGATCACGTTGACGTCCGAACACGATAAGCTTCGAGATCGGCATGATAACGTCGAGATCGAAATTCACGATTAATCTGAGCGATTCTGTGTGAGAGCTATCTTTGAATAAGTCTCGAAGGATCGCGAGATGCTTCTTGGATCCTTTCTCTTTCTCTCCCTCTCTCTTTCTTTCTCTTTCTTCTCTCTTCACTTTCGAAGGAGAGTGTCGCTTCGCTCAAAATGGCAACGTGGGTCAACGAACGAAAATTTTTAGATAAATTAAGCTATAAATATATATATTGTATGTATATTATTAATCAAATTTCGTGGGGCTGGGCTTTCGAACGGTGCGGAATCAATAAGGGTAACGAAGAACTAACACGAACGCAACTTTGAGTGAGAGTAACGAGGGGCAAAATAGTTAATTAAAAATCTAAAACACAAGCTACCGTGTCGCAGTGGTGTTGTGTACAAAATAATAGGAGGGAGAAAGACATACGCATACACTCGTGTTAAACATAAAATGGAAATCCTATGTACGCCTTTGTTGACATTTGTATAATTCTCTTTTTGTTGATAATAAGAGTTTTTTTCCCACGATAAAGAGAATATGCGGCAAATAAATATCGATTCCGTTTCTTGGGAGACGGTTTCTCATTGTTGGCGGATCCTCCTCGGTGGGATGGCGCGTGTTATTTACGCAATGAGGGGAATGCCATACGGAAACGGTAGATAATAATAAGAATTCTTGTATAGCGTGTGATAAAATGTGATTATTTATAAATAAATTTCTTAGGATAACGTACGTACTGCCTCCGAGCATTTTTTTTTTTAATTTGCCGTATCGTCGTATCGACCAATTCCCGAACGCAGCACACGATTACTTAATTGTGTGCGTGAACGATCTGGCCGATCGACTTTTTATGAACACGATCCATAGATCGGAAATACGTCGGCAATGGAGTTAACATCGCATTAATTGTAGCGCCAGGAGAAGTTTAATTTAAGCACGTGACGAAAACGCGCAATACCGGTGCCTCTTGGAGACAGTTTCGAATTGATTTTGCCGCCGTCGCGGCAACGCGGACTAGCCTGCCCTTTGTTACAGAATAGTTGAGATACAATAATTTTATCGCTACTGTTACATGAGAGCGAGCGATAGAATGACAGGAAGTGAGAGTGCGCGAAAGTATGGGATACGAGCGTACGTGACGTATTTAATAAAATTCAATCACACCGAGATACTTCCATGTTTCTTCCGTTCCTTCATTTTCAAAATCCTATTTTATATGTCGTTTAATTCTTTCTTCTCAAAAATTTAAAAGAATGGATTATTACGTTGTTAAGGGAATATCAGACCCTTCCCCTCCATCCCTTCACATAAAATGTGTCTTTATCTTTGTTTTTTTTTCAAAAGGGAGTATTAAAAGGAGTATTAAAAGGAACGTGTAAAAATTCGTAAAGATTCATATATACATCGTTTCAGACATTTCGCGCGACATCTTTGTTTTGCTCAGTCTATACGCCATATTTAAAAGTATGAAAACAATTCGACAAATTTTTTGAATTTTGTATTTTTCGCAACCTAATTTTTAAAAACATAAAGATTAGAAGAGTAAAATAAAAAAATAATCGATTTTTTTATCAGTAAAAATATTATAAAATTAATACAATTGTATCACAAATATGAAGCTGTATACATATATATGTATAATTAGTTTTATATATATATATA
>NW_012130075.1:10039-20318 GCF_000143395.1 Atta cephalotes
AACTTTTTTTATTTACTATAAAATAAGTTAATAAATTAAATAACAATGTATTACAACTAAATATGAAGCTTATATATATATATATATAATATTATATATATATATATATATATATATATATATATATATATAAATTATTTTTATCTAATTATCTGGAAGAGATGGAGTTGCTCCCTCTTAAAGACATAAAGCTTTAAAACTTTATGCCACTGTGTGTAGAATTATACAAAAGAGTCTTATAAGTTACTCATTGTTTTCTGCCGTCATTTTCCCCGAATTTACAAGGATTAACGGTATCTATTATGAGAATGCGCTCGTTGACTGAGCATCCAATTGAACATTTAAAGAACCTCATCGAGGCTCGCCGCCTCCTCGTAGCTGCAAAGAGACAAAAGTGCCGGCAATGATTTATAGCACCTCTTTTCTGTGATCGTAGAACGAATCGCGAACATACTTCTCGCAATACTTCAACCCATGACTTCCGTTGTTAGAGTAAGATTTGTACATGGTACCATCTAGTAAAGAGGACTTGAATTTTGGCAAAAAATATATCCAGGCTTTCGTCGACTCGCTGACCTGGAAAGGAATGCGTTCGTCAAAAGAAAAGTATAGATGCCTGCTGCATGTATTTTGCAAAAATAAAAATTCGAGTATAAGCTGAATATAAAAAGAAGAATGACAGAAGCCCAAATAAAGCTTTTAAAAAGTGAAAATTGAGACAATAAAACGTAAAAGATGCGTTTATGTTTCTTTTATGTTTCGTTGTCTCAAATTTCGTTTCTTAAAAGTTTCTTTTAGCCTTGAGTCATTATCTCCCCTTATATTCGATTTACGTTCTGATTTTTATTTTCGTCAGGAACTTACGTGCGTAAGTTGATAAGTTCATTACCTCCTCAAAAGTTTTTTCAGACTTAAACGCAGCCTCCGACGCCAGCAAAACTGTTTCTTCCGTTCGCTCGTAAAACTGTGGGTGTTCCTCCAATTCGTCCAATCTCTTCAACATGTTGGAATCTACATCATATATTTCTCCGAACACGTACTGTTTAAAAGAAATGTTCTATTACGATTGATATTACAGAGCATTATTCCTTATTAATCGACGTTGATTCGATTCCATTATCATTTCTGACTGGGACGAATAAGAAATTTTTTAAATTAAAATCGCAAGCAGTAAAAGAATATAATTGAAGTGGACAATAATGAAAAATTTAAATCAATTCAATTCAAGGACTTCCCCAGTACAATTCATTGACAATACATTGTACAATTCATTGATAATACATTGTAAACATTAGCATACATTGAGAGTATATTGGATTAATATTGCGTCAATGAATTGCTATTAAGTTCTTTCTCAACTCACGTTGCCAGTATTGGGTTTTTTCAGCAGAAACGGGATGTTATACTTCGTGGCGATCACCAAAGGATATTGGACTGTTGTTTTACCGAGGCCTAGGAACTTGGCGTAGCCATTCGCAGTGTCCTTCATGAGACCATGATTCGGCTCGCTTTGTTTCAACGTGCCGTACACGAATACGCGGTGCAGCGGACTCTTGAACAAGTTTTCATACATTTTCGAAAATCGCGGATAACTAGATTACATGTGACTTCCGGTGGCTAACACCCGGATGCGCCGGGAGATTGTCGATTCGAGTCGATTTCGCGGCGATTATGGTCACGCGACCCAATTTAGAGATAAGTTTTATCGATAAGAGTTACACCAAGATCGAATTATTACTTCGTATGTTTTACAGTAACCTTGGAATGTCAAGATGAAAGAAGATTACGAAAGACTATTTTTCAAAAAGTATTCTTCGAATCTCTTGGAGAACGTTTGAGATTTGCGAGTCGATGGATTCGATCATAAGAAAACGATGAACTTAACATTAACAAACACAGTATAATCGGTATAATTAGTCGGAACACTTTGCACTAGTTGCGTCGGCATCTTTAATCTCCGCGTGGAGGTCACGTGATTATACATCATCGTAATGTCAGGACCGAATAAAAGAATATTTATTTTTCAAAGATAAGCTGTAAAGCGTATATTCGCATTCTATTTCATTGAATCTAATCAGAAACAAAAGTTGAGTGACCCAAATCTGCGACCGCGCATATTGCGCATTTTTTTGTGGAATATTTCTTATACTGATTATATAACATATGATAATTATGCAGCATAAAGCGGCGTTTATAATGAAATTTTTTAAAGAAATTGACCAATCATAGAATATGAAGAAAATAAAGCGATTATAATAGGCGAATATAATATATCAATTTTTTTACGGCTTAAGGTTTAAAGTTTTATATCTTAAAATTTCATTGTAAATGCAGCTTAAGCTGACGCGACAGATATAATATCGACGCTAGATGTCAGTGTTATCGATTGGCGCCATTGTTTAAATTTAGAATTATCTTCGCCATACAAAACATTATTTGATTCCCTAATGTAAAGTCAAATAGAAGGCATGAATAGAGCTTTATTTTGATTTTATCAAATCATTCTTTTATTGCACATTATTTAATAAAAAAACCCTTTTTTTAATTCAGCTGTGCTGCGATATAAAAACTATTTAATTCCACGATTTTATATTTCACTTTTATTTTACTTTTATTATCACTCTTACACACGAATATTGAACACACACGAAAGTAGCGATCACGGAATGAATTGCAATTTTAATAACTTGACAGAAAAATGTTCATTTCTAAAATTATACGTAAAATACAACATAAATGCGCGATATGGATTTTACAATATTACATCGTACTTCTTATTATAACGTCGATGCGACTCGTTCCTCGTCTGATAAGAAATTCAAATTCTTCTTCGACGGAAGGGAGTAAAAGGAATCCAGCTCTATAATAGCAATATTAACGAGTACTGCAACGGTAACGATGTGCAGCAACATTTTCGCGAAGTGCAACGACCAAAAGTGACAATGTAGTTTCGTTGTGGTACGGAGTTCATGCTCGGATACCCTTGATACAGAGGGTATCGTGTACTGAGCCTTGTGAGATAAGATAAGATTTTCATCCAATAAGATCTCCGAATAATTGCATCACTGATCATACCACCCCGTATGTGTGATGAGCTCAGTTGAAGAATCATAACTCAGATTGAAGTGTCTGGAATTCCTAGTAAAAAAAAAAGAATTCCTAAAATGATAATTTTATTGGAAGAAGTTATGCAATGCCAGCACTGGCTGATTGAATGAAATTGCAGACAATCATTCTTTATATAGTATTTACAATGCAACTCTTTCTTTCAATCTCCTTTTTTTTACTGATCTCTTTTAAATAAATATATAATTACAATAAATAAACAAATACTTTACTATAACAATGTGATGTTAACTCACGTAATTTGCACATCTTCGCTTAAAAAAATTAAAGTAAAATAATCTTTGTATAGAATTAAATGACTAATTAAAAAAATAAATTAGCATTGATTTTTGAAACCTTGATTAAAAATATTTTAAATAGAAAAATATTAGAAACAAAAAAGATCAAAGAGAATAATCGATTAAAGGAAATTATAACCATAACACTGATTTTCTTCCGTAAGATTTCGGAACTTGAAGCCAATATAACGGATTTTTCTCTCTTGAGCTCTTCAAAGAGCTCTTCCTCCTCGAATATATCTTCTATCGTTTGATCTTTCTGTCGTCTGCGATACAAAAGGTCTTGAAACTTTGTCCAGTCTTCATTCTTCTCGATGTCATTACCCTATATAAGGATAAGAAAGTTGTAAAGTAAAAATATCTTGAATATATGGAGACTGCATATGAGGAGCAGACTTTCAAAAAGCGTTTTGTTCAAAATTTTTAATTTTCAGGAAACGAAAAAGAACGAAATTCCGCACACAAAAACATTACGTACTTTACAGAAAATAACAATATGCCAATCAGTAGGATGTGAAATATTAAACAAAATTGCTAAACAATTGTTAAAAATATTAAATAAATGCATTTTGTTTGTCTCTAATTAAAAAACATAAGGCACTTTGAAATGTTGTATGTTTTTTCAGCATATAAATTAACGATGAAAAAATTCTTTTTCTCAGAGTAGCTTAAACTTATAATATGAGTCTTTCAACACTGAACACTGCTATCTCTACCCCAAAAAATAAAATTTTGGACAAAATGCATTTTGAAAGTCTGTTTCTCAAGTGATTTAAAAAAAGATTACCTCCAAAAATACATATATCAACCCTTTTCTGGAATTACCTAATAGCATATAAGCCTGATAATACAGACATAACATGAAGTTTTTCAACGTCTTATTCGTCAGGCGATTAACTAGATACAGATACATGATTTGTAATAATAAGTTGTTCGTGTCCAAAAAATCAGCCGACATGTACATGTATAATATTATATAAAAGCAACTTACAACTTAGGCTCAAGTGTTGCAAATTCAAATTTCCACTAGCTATTATACAGTTGTTTATTGCTATTGTTTCTACTGTAAATGGATGACCAATATATTCGTCGTCCAAAAGCTTTTCCGAGAAACAAATATATTTTATTATATTTTACATCTCTTAATGATATATTACGAAACATTAATAGTATATTAAAGAACAATAATAAAAATTTGATTAAATACTTGAATAGAGTTGTTCATAGAATTAGATGGGATTCTCGTCTTTGATGAACTATCTTGACTCGCTGCATTTTAAAACTATTATGAAACGAATTTTAAAATAAATTAGAGGAAAAATTGCGCTAAACATACTTTTAAGATTTTGATGCAGATTTTGGTATAACCATATTCCATTTTCTTCCTCTTTTTGAATATTTTGACTGCCCAACTGTAATAAAAATAATCATTAATTTATTAACAAACAAAGTAACGGCGAGATGATCTATCAACCTTGCTTTCCAGCTCGCTAAATTTGCGACGTCTAAGAGCGACGATTTCTTCATGAGTCAAAGTGAACCTATCGCGTCATGTTATTAAAGATAGCAGCCTAAATTAAGAAATTTGTCTAATTTAATCGCTACTGTCAAAGATATACATGGTAAGTTCCTGAATTATCAGTGAAACGCCGTCATCGTCTATCTTATTTCCGGTTAACACCACGCTCTGCAAAGATCTACGAACATGTTAGCGAACGTTACTTTATTATAAAATTACTTTTGCGCAGAGACAGATTAATGTCCATCAAATTCGAAATCTGAGAAATATTTGAAAACTACATAACCGATTAGTTCGAAGCATCTCAGCGATATATTTGGCACCAGTGTTTGTAATGTCATTATCCGCTACATTGAGAGCGATCAATTTTGGATCATTTGGTGGGTCCTGATACTTCAACTCGTTTGTGATCTTTTGTATACCGTTATCGGATAATTTACACATTTTCAGTGATAGATAGTGTAAACTGGAACATGTATTTTTTCATATAATTTATAAATGAAGCGAGAATTATATTGGATAGGATTATATTGTAATTCGCGATGCACTTTCTTGCCGGTGCGCAAAGCAGGTAATAATTTTCCTGCGGATTCGGATTGTCATCTAGATTCAAATCGTTCAAACATTCAAATTCCATCAACATGTGTGTTATCTGCAGGATACCATAGGCATTTATCCGACAACTGGGTAATCTAGAACACAATCATCAGTTGTCACAATGTCAAATTACGTGGTCGATTTTCAAATTTTGTCTTACTTAAGCACCGTGATAGTGTTATATTTCTGCAGCGTAGTGGTCAGTGCATCGAGGATGCAAATCGACACTTCCTGTCGTGCAACATGAAAAACGTTACAAAGCACATAAAGACGAATGTCACAAACATCACAATTAATTGAAAATTTAATAATTAGTAAGCATTAGTGTATCTTCACGACTTATCTTTACATTCTAGTTTCCTCACAGTCTCTTTCTTTTCAGGATGTTCGAAAGAAACGTAAAAAATAGGGATATTCTTGTCCATTTCGACTCTGATTAAAATAAATGTGAATTTCAAAATCCGAATTGAGGAATAGTCGGAATACTCATAACAAATTTGATTAGATGCTTTAATGCATTGACGTATATTAAAGCCATAGCACATTAATCTAGTCTGAATGTAAAAATGAAATGAAAATATCTTGAATGATAAAATGCACTCTGAAAAAAAATCACATCACAAAGTTATATAACGAAATCATGCAATTAAACTATGTAAATTATGTAATAAATTGTTTTAAATCAGTACGTGATTTAATTTTTTAAAATCATGTAATTTGAAATCACATGATGATATGTTTTTTCTTCTTCTACTTCTTCTATTTCTATCATATAATTATTAAAAATTTGATAATTATAAAATCGTATGATACATGAAATTATTTCTAATATGTGATTTTTTAAAAAATGTCATTTAAAAAAATCATGTATTAATTTGGAACAATCTATTATGTGATTTACTTGTTTTAATTACATGATATAGTTATATAATTTTGATATGATTTTTTTCAATAGGACATATTTTTATCAAACAGCACAAAAATGTATATTGAGGATTTCACAATTTAACTCATTTATATATTTATATTAAATACATATTTTTACATTGATTTGTATACGATGGCTTTAATGTGTCAAATTAGTTTGTCAAATTCGTTATTACTTTTCTGCTTCAATCTTCGCGTATTTCTCTGTGCCATCTCTGACCTGTAAAAGAACAATTTTTATAATAAACATTAATTATTAACGCAGGTTTCTGATACGGTAATATTTATGGAAATTTACTACAAAACTAGGTAACAATTCTATGTCTTCGTATTCCTCGCAATGTGTCAAAAACTCCGTAATAAAATTTTCTTCTTGAGAATTCCTTCTCGAATAATCTGTTATAGCAAATAATATTAATAAAAAATTTTATGTATTATTTATTGTAATTCTACAAACGTATTCTTCTTTTAACTCCTTATAACTTTTCTAACAAGAATACTAACTGTTTATTGAGGATTCTTCATTTGCGTCATTTATTGACGCAGCGTGCTTGCTTTTCCTGTTTGGCATGTTTAACCTCTTAATATTATTTGTTCTGCGATTTCTATTGTGATAGAAAAGAAACAAAATGACAAAAAACGCATGAAAAAGCGTTCTATATATAATGGTCGCTTTCAAAGAAGTCAGCATTTAATAAACGCTTTGTGTCGATTGGATTATACTTTTAAACCTAAAATCTAAAAAAATAATCCTATTTCAACGAAGGAAATTTCCAAATGAAAGAAATTTCCAATTTGTTGTAAAATAAACATTTTATTGCTAAACACTGTCAAAATTTTATATATATATATAATTTTATATATATATATATATGACGAATTCGAGAATTCAAATTATGAAATTAAAAAATATCGATTTACAAAAATTTGCTTATACATATATAAGGGGATTTAAAAAAATTATTTATTTATTTCTTACACACACACAATAATTATATAATAAATTCTTCTCTCTTTTCAATACACTTGGTGCATTTACTTTTAAATATTAAAAAAATTTGTTTTATTCCAATTGTTAAGTTACTATTGTTATAGATTTTTTCCAAATAGAAATTCTTTATTTTTAATATTTCGTTTTATAATCGAAACACGTCGAGCTTTTACGCATGTTATATTCGCAGGGCAATGGCGCCCCTTATCGTGCACATGACATGTAATCTAATGCTTGGGAAATATAGGGGTGATCTACCCCTATGAAGCCACGCGTAAAAGAGGGGAAAAAGAGAGAGAGAGAAAGAAAAGCCTTTGGGAAAAGTATTGAACGAACTTTGATGCGTAGTTGCGTAATGGGAGGCGAAGATCGAGTCATGCGATAAAGACTGGCTCTGTTGGGCTTTGTGGGATTAAAGTCTGTAATTATATATATGGACGCTGCGGACGATTACCAAAATGATTTGTGTCGGGGGCTCTAACGGCGCCACAAATGGTGGCCGAAACTCTTGGGTTCAATCGATGACACATCTCGTGCTATAATCGGACAAACGGCAAGCTGTATTAAATCGATGTCGCGCGATGCTTGACCAACAAAATAAAATTAGAATAGTAAATATTTTTTATAGGGAAGTAGAGAGAAAATATCACTAAAGAGTTTTTTTTATAAAAACAAGTTCAAAAGTTAAATTTTCAAAAAACAAAAAGTCTTCTCATTTTTGAATCATTCAAAAATTCATGGTAAAGTTTTCTCTGGCACATAAAATATAAAAAAAAATTTTAATTTTGATAAGTATTTCAAAGAGCTTCTCCAAAAAATACAAATTTTTGAACTTGTTTATTCTTACGAAAATTTTATATTTACTATTATTTAATTATATTTTTACATTTATCTTTTTTTAACATTTACAATGATAGAGATAAAGAAAGAAATATTTGAAGTACAAAACAATTCTTATATTTTTTGTTTGATTCTTCTTGTTGAAACAAAATTATTCATCGCTATTGATAAAGAACAATTTGACGCCATAACCCATTTTTTTTTTAAACAGATATTTAATCTTTGAGGGAAATCCTTTTATATCATTCATACGTCGTGCTAATTTCACAACTACCGCAGATTATACATTCGAAAACTCCTCCAACTTGTTGAAACATCAATGAAGAGTTTGACTCACTCTTTCAATTTTTTAACATAATTGCACGTTAAACAATAATGAGCATTCATCTAAATAATTAGGTCACTGTCGAATTAGAATTGCACATTATATTATGTACAATTCGAACGTTGAGTTGCGAAGTTATTTAAAATACATGTAAATTACATGTTTGCCTAATTCTGCTGCATTTTTTATCCCGGACGCGCCTTCAAAAATTTTCGTTATCACAATGAGAATATTCATTGTCCCGTTCCGTTTTGATTCGTCTATCTCGAAACGATATTTATCATGTCCGATTCTGCCTCCGCTTATATATGCGGCAGCTGACAAGTTCGCGTCTCGTTATACCGTCGCTTCGGCGAACGCCGTTCTTACTTCTTCAGTCGTGCCCTGCGCGTCCAGTGAGCTGCACGCGAGGTGGATTATGTGCGCGTTTCGAGTCCGCGATTAAACACGATCGAAGAATCGCGCGTGTTCCACCGAAACAATAACTTCCGGTGTTCGATACGCTAAATCACGAAACGTTACTTGTCGATGAGACGCCGGTCTTGTCCAGAAATCGTGCTGGGTCAAACACGAAAGACGGGCGGCGAAAAGTAAGCCAGTTGTTCCAATCGCTGTCGCTTTTATTATTTTTTATTATTGCAATTTCTTAATTATGTAATAGTAATATATTACTGTTAAGGAATATTATAATTTTTAAACAATATAAGATTGAAAACAAGACCATTTATGTTAAATATATTACTTTAAATACGAAGCGCTACTACGGTCTGAATGTTAAGAATGTTGAACTATTATATATATTCATATAAATGAATTAATTTCAGAAATGATAATTGCGTGCCGATTATAATTTTTAAATTTCAAGCAGCGTTCTCCGTGAAATTCCTGACGAAGGAACTTTGAGACGAAAAATAAGCCGCATTGTTCTAATTATTGTCGCTTGTATTATTCTATAATTGCGGATTTAATTCTTAGATTGTATAATATTATGAAATCTTTTAAGGAATTTTATAAAGAATTTTTAATTTTCAAAAAACAAAATTCTTCACAAAATTCTCGACAGAAGAATTTCAATGAGACGAAATAAGCCGCATTGTTCAAATTACTGTTAATTATTCTATAATTATTCTATAATTGTAGTTTCTTAATATTATATATTATTTAAAAAATATTGTAAAGAACATAATAATTTTCAATTTTTAAGCAGCGTTCTCCATGAAATTCCCCCAGGGGACTTTCGACGAGAATAATAATTATTTTGTTCGAGACCTCGAGTTACTCGGCGAGATCGGAGCAAAACAAAAATTTACGGCTGCGCCAATCCGTTGCGGAAGGGATTAAGGGATTATCATTACGAGGAGTAAAGATTCTCGTCATGCAGAATCATCGTTCGCTCGTTCGCTCGTTCCACGAGTCTCTCACCGATTGCATCGATTTACGAGTGTTTACATCACGATGTCAGGGCGCGCCGTAATCACCGGTATTATGAATTATGCACCCCGGGGTGGTTTCGAATTTCCTCTCGGTCCGTTTCATTCCTCTGCACTCAGAGACATGGCTTGCTGTCCGCGCGCGATCGTTAATATTAATTTCGGGCGGCGCTAAATTGGTACAAATTGCGACGTCAATTAAACCGCTTTGTCATTGGTAGTTATACTTCATGGACCAACCGACAA
>NW_012130075.1:22415-23977 GCF_000143395.1 Atta cephalotes
CTCTCTCTCTCTCTCTCTCTCTCTCTCTCTCTCTCTCTCTTCTCTCTTCTCTCTCTCTCTCTCTCTCTCTCTCTCTCTCTCTCTTTCTCTCTTTCTGTTTCCTTTCCCTCCCACTCCTATCGGTCGTTCTTCTGTCTATTGCTTCTATCTTGTCCTTCCTAGCCTTCTCTCCACGCTGGTTCGAGTCCAGCATAGCCAGTCGCTGTGTCATCGAGGTCCGATACATCATAAATATAAATTGGCTGGGCGTTCATGCGTGTGCACGCATAAATGAAGCCGCCTGCGTGCGTGCGTGCGTGCGTGCGTGCGTGCGTGCGTGCTCCCGGCAACGTTAGAGAATGTTAATACTATCCGGCAGCGATGCTCGTCAAAAATGATAAACAAATTCACCTTAGTAGCTAGGAGTTTCGTATTAACACATCCTTTCGTAATCATAGGAATTTAACAGGAAGAGTAATCAAGAAGTATCTAATTTGCTGCGAGAAACACTCTTCTCCCTTTTTCAATTTATATCAGTAAAATAAAATCTAACAAAATTCGTTATTTTTCTTGTTCAGTTCTTCTGTACGCGTTAATTTACATCTTTGGTCTTGAAACGAATCTTAAACTAAAACTGGGGTGGTAAACGAATTACATTACAAAACTGGGGTATCACGAATTAAATTAATAAGCAATTTAATGATATCAATGCTGATAAGCATCTTAAAATCTTGTGAAGAATTTATTGTGAAAAGTATTATTATTTTACACGATTAGAATTAATGATAAATTCATTCTCTAGTTCGAACGGCTTGATAAACATAATCTGTCTTTCGCCCTTTTTTTTGCTCGTTGCTTCTTCCAAAGATATTTCTGAATCCATCGTTGATTTATTTTACTTGCCGAACCGGCAGCGTCATAATTCTAAGTGCGTCGTGAAACAACGAGATTGCATGAGTCTTGCAGGAGTGCGGAAATAATCTCGATTTCGAGCAACTGCGGTGATTAACGGCGTTCGTGGAATCGTTTCAGTTACAACGTTTCTCTGCGTTCGATCCCTCGTTTCGTCCTCACTTTCCCCCTCTTCTTTACGTTTTTGCTCATCCCTTATGTTATCGCTTTCTTTATTTCATTTATTTTATTATTACGAACTTTTTTTAAGTTAGATTTCTTTTTACTTTGTATTGTTTTTAATTTTTCTTTTTTTTTCTTATTACTTGCGCTTTTTCTATCGAAAATCATATTCATTTATGTTTTTAAGGCCTAATTGCATCAATGTCACTTTGACCACGGTCAACGTGGCATACGATGCTGCAAACGCTTTGAAGCGTTTTTTAACTAGTCAATTTATAAAATTCTTTCTTCTAATCAGTCCATCAAATGCTTCAAAGTATTTGTAGCGAGACTTTGACCACAGCCTATGACTTCAAGCGAGACTTAAAATTCTATCTCTCTCATTTTAAAGCCAAAAAGAAACAGAGACAGAAAGAGTTTTAAGCCTTACTTCAAATCAAAGTAACGTTGGTGCAATTGGACCTAAAGGGCTTATCTTAAAGTAATAAATGTTTTCTCTCTCTCTCTCT
>NW_012130075.1:23997-26217 GCF_000143395.1 Atta cephalotes
ATATATATATATATATATATATATATATATATATATAAATATATATATATATAGATGAAATTTAATTCGTAGACCAAATTGTGATGGAATTTAATTTTCCTCCCCGTTGCTCATTGTCAGTGAAATGGGATAGTCTGTTGAGGATATTCGTTGCAATCGTGTTCCATTTACGTAGAAATTTCACGGTTTTTTATAGTTTTTAATACTAAAATATATACATCATTCGAAATAAATCGCGACTTCAGAATCATAATAGTTATGATGAAATATTTTATTTTATTTTATTTTAATGACACGAGAAAGAGAGAAAGGAAATTTAAATTAATCTTACGTTTTTTTCCAAGTTTAAGAATTTCCGCGATTCTCCATTGAGTAGTTTTTGCATCGGGCAGAGTAAAACGCAAAAAGGAGAGATCGTCCGAGATCAAATCGTATTTCCAGATGTTGCCGATGCAACTCGGTGCAGCCGGTCGATCGCTTGTTACCAGCCGCTTGTAAATTCACCTTATTCCTTTTTTTTTCCAACGCGGAAGGGGGCTGCTTGCTCTTCTTTTTCTTTGAGAAAGGAATGCAAGCGACTTGCGTCTAGAGATCGACTGATGGAACAAAAGGGTGTTCCCCGCTTGCTACGGGGACCGGGTCTTTTCTTTTCGGCTCTCAAGTGGGTCAGAGCAGTGGTTGTACATACAAGACATGAAATGCTGGACGAATCGAAAAAGTTAATCGGAAAGATACAAAAGTACTTGATAAGAATAGAAGAAAAGAGAGATTTCAGAAAAATGTACATAATATTTGTATATACAATAATAATTATTGTTAGTAAAAATCTTCAAAGGATTGCATTCTGCTTACAATCACTCTATCGAGAGATACGACGGATGACTGTTGAAAGCACCAATTGATTCAGATTCTGTAATGCATGAAATTTTTCACATTTCAATTTCACATTCTTCTCCGGGCGACGATAATATCATTTCTTATATATATTTTTTTTTATTACAAAATAAAACCTAAATGATACTTCTTCTTTGTATCTTAAACAAAAACGATTGTATCAAATTAGAAAAATAAAATTCAAATGATATTATTTTTCATTAAAAAAATAAATGATATGAATTTTTATACCTCGAATAAAGAAACCGCATCAAATTAAAAAATGAAACTCTAAAAAAGTAACTTAAATAGTAATATCTTAAAACTTAAATAGTAATATCATCACTCAAAATTTCTTGCAGTAAAATCTCACTTCAAGAAAGTAAAAATATAATCACTTTTCACCTCTTGAAAAAATGTGATAATTTTTAGTCACTTCAAAGGAATGAAATCTCATGTTTTTTAGAATGAGATTTTTCACTGAAAACAAAAAATTCAGAGTGTTTGCATTGAACGGTCTTCTTATTCTAACCCAAATAGCTTTAATTCTTCTTAAAAAAAAAAAAACTATAATGATATAAAATTGTGAGTGGGATGAACAAGAAATTTTATGAATAATGCGACTGTATTTTCATCTTCTGCATGTTAAAGCGATAATGATTGTGAATCGAAATCGTAAAGTGGATTCTCACGAGTATCACGCCCACTTTATCGGGAAATCCGCTCTTCTCTCCTTCAAGAATCCTTCCTCAAGAAGTAGCGTCACGCATGGGCGCGCATTATTTAAGTCGACGTCCGCGAACGATCATTAAAATGCGCCGCGTGTTTCGTTTTCACGCAAATGCGCAAGCCGACTGAACACGTGGCGAGCTGGCAGAAGAATGAGCTGTAGGGAAGAGTAATGACCGCCAATCGAATCAGCTACTTTTACGATCGTCAACATTTAATATGTTTCCTGATAGGAATAAAGAGGAGGTAAAGAGAATATATAAATTTCATGAATATCCCGTCCAAACGAGAAGATGGGGAAGCCGAGGAAAGTACGAAGAGGATCAACTTTAAGATAACGATTTTACGATTGGCTTTCTTTTTATTCTCCGCTAGAGCGTTTCTCATTTCTGATTTCTAAGAATTCTAATTTACAAACAGAACATTTAAAACAGAGTTTTAATTTATGGAAGATACGGTTTCATGTAATCTCGACCCTTTTAGCATATCGAGCTTGTATTGTCCGTCGTGAATTTTTCGTTCTTTCGCAATCAAGTCGAACGGAAGTGGTAGTAACCCACAGAGGAACAAGCAGTTGAACGTTTTACATTCCGTGGGTGTTTCTCTCTCTCTCTCTCT
>NW_012130075.1:26575-80436 GCF_000143395.1 Atta cephalotes
ACAAAAGAAACAAGAGACAGAAGTAGTTTAAGTTACCTACTTACTAATACTAAGTAACGTAGTGCAGTAGTACGTAACGTATAATATAATATATTCTCTCTCTCTCTCTCTCTCTCTCTCTCTCTCTCTCTCTCTTTCTCTCTCTCTCTTTCTCTATTTCTCCGGAGAATTCAAACTCGTCCCATTCATTTTGCTTGAAACACGACGAGCGCAGGAAAGCATAGCTAAAACAGGCACACCTAATCGTGCTGGCCTTGCGATCGCCTTCGGCGATTAGTGCCGTGCGCGTAGAAATATGCACGCAGACGCGGGCGGTAAGTGTGCAACTTCCTGAGGCATGAGATAAGCTCGTTAACAACAAACTTGTATGCGTACACCGGAGAGTGCGGCAAGTGCTGCCGATAAACACGGCGGATCATTTTCAGCGCGTGTCCAATCTAAACACCATGTATGCGATCTGAATATGCGTGACTGGAAGTTCCAGTAACGCAAGGATAAGATCTATTATGTTTTTTTCACAAAATTTTACAACAGTTGCAAAGCTTTTTGTTGTAAACGCCATTTTGCATTTCGCACGACTGATGGGGTGCGTTATTTTAAAAATATCAATAATATATTTTTTTATATCCGCGAAAATTACGTGTCGATTCAGAAATAACGAAAAATTATAAAATCAAAATTGTCGCGACCGTACGAAGATTTTTTTCTCGATTCGCATGCCGGATCTAAAACCGATTGTTGATTATCTTAATCGGGTCTTCATAGCGAGTTGATGAGGATCACCGTTAGGCCTTAGGATCGTCGTCGTCGTTTCTTAATTATTATCCCGTTGTTAGAATTGCGGTCTGCAACACCAGGTACGCTTATCACGCGTGAATTCTCACGCTCGGAAGCAATTTCTTGCGTACATTGCGCACTTCCGGCTGATCGATGTCGATAATCGTCGCGATGATGAACGAAAAAATTTATTACAGGCATGTGAGCGCCTCATGTTATTTTACACACACATCCTACGAACTACAAAACTTCAGGATATCCATCTTATGACCGTTTCCGTCAATGCAGATAATTTCAATCTCAATTCAACTTGTTCTTCATTCTTTTTTAATTTTTAGAACTAAAAAAAGATGAAGATTAAATTAAATCGAGATTAAAGTTAATCTACATTGGCGGAAACAAGTATATAATGGATGTCTTGAATATCCTAAAGTTTATTATAGTTCAGATGTGTATGTATTATATATACATGAAATATATATTTTAAGTTCTTGTAAAGTTCCACGTTCTTTATACGTACGATAATTTATATTACTGTTTATTCAAAATAAAACTGTACAATTCTCTTTTAAACCTCTTTTAGGAACATTGCTTTAAGTGTCTGGCAATAATCAACTGGCATGTGTTGAGCTTCACTTGGTTACACGGCTCATGTCGAATGATTCACGGCGCGATTGGAAGTCTAATTACGTCTCATGTAGCTTTCCCTGATGGAGGGAAATCGGTCGCACGCTTGGCACGGGTCTAGAACTGGTCGATTTAGAAAACGATCACCCTCGGAATTGCGATAAATCACTATGGGTAAAATCGCTGGTAAGCGAGATGTTGGCATGATGAAGCTACAGTAAAAAAAATAAAAGAAAAGGGTGATTCACCTTCTCTCTCTCTCTCTCTCTCTCTCTCTCTTTTTCTCTCTGTTTTTCTCTTCTTCCTTTTCCTCTCCTCGTAGATTGGATCCCGAGGAGAATTAAGGGGGAGGACAAAGACAAGAGATGCGAGATGCAAGGGAACACCTGTCCAACAGCTGCCTCACATATGGCGCATTCGCGAGATTACATAAGGAGAGTAGATGCCTTGTTTTCAAATGCCGCGGGTAGAAGCTCTCTTGGAACAATTAAGATGATTCGCGTCGCGTTAATTCTGTCATCGACGGGTTCTTTAAGAGAGTCACCTCCAGACGAATGATTTCTCTTTCACGACAGCTTATACCGGGTTATACTGTTCTTTTTCGTAAACGATAAATTAAAATTCTGTCCTGGATCCTTTTACGTCTTTACCCTCTCGCGAAAGATTATACAGTACGTTCCGGATCCTATTATAGGACCGTCTGTGGGTGGCATCTGAATCTCTCATTCGGCTCACGGCGTTCACGCATCTTCGCGGAATGCAATACCGTCCCTCCTCTCTTCCAGCCGTTGCACAGACGCTTCGACCATTAGTCATCCACCAATGGGTCCTCTGTCCGGTAACTCACGGTCGAAAAGCCGTAAGTCAACGGAGAATGCTAATAATCTGCTTGTAAGCCCAGATCTCTGGTCTCTGCACGGTCGATCTCACCACGCTAAACCTGTCCTCTTCTCGCGAAGATACGTTTTAAATTTACACGGAGACCGCACTAAAAAAATCTGCCAATGGATAAACAACGATGGTAATTAAAGTGACACCAAGTTGGGAAGAAAGAATTCCGTGAAAATCTTCACGCCGCAGGCGTCGAGATCTCGACGTCTACGAGTTTGAGGATTAATTCCACGACTTGGTGGCTCGCGCGCACGCGGTCTTGGCGAAAGGAACCCGCGTATCGCATTATGAGAAGGCGTGGCAGCGCTACACGTAACAATAAAGCCGGTATAATTAAAGTAAAAAGGAAAAGGAAAAACGCGCAGCTGCCTGTCGGGCAGACATTCAGCACTCTCAGCAGCCGACCCATGCAACGGGCCTCCAATGCAGCGCTTGTTTCTCTTCATTTCGACTTGCATAGATTGTCAATTGAACGATTGAGCTACGTTCATTAATTCTTAATCACGTACGACACGTAAGACGGACTATCACGCGAATGCGGACTATCGACGCCGAAACAAGGAGCTAAACGCAATGGAAAATCGCTTAAGTGGAAGCGATAACGACTCGCTCGACGATGGCAGCTAATTATCGCTAATTGGTGGATTATGATATATCAGGAGGATGAAAGGTAGTCGATATTTTTTTTATATAGTTATTTGAAAATAATGCTTTAACGCTTTAAAAAGTAAGGTATTTTTATATGATCCGATTTTCATATGATCGTCAAAATGCTGAAGAGATTGATTAATCTGGTTTAAAGGAATGTTTTCTTACAACATCCTCGCAATGCATCAATGTCATCTCTCAAAAAGAGAGAGAGAGAGAGAGAGAGAGAGAGAGAGAGAGAGAGAGAGAGATTCATTTATGTTACAAGGTTCGAGACAACGCAAATATAAACAGCGATTAGGGAGTGATCCTAAGTAAACACATTCTGTGAAGTGGTTGCGAGTCGCAGACAGTGTCGGAAATAAAAGCGACAACAGCACCGATTGTGAGTGCCAACGAATTTCTTTGATATTATTCTTTGATAATACTGTTGAATGTTTTCTTCTCGATAACTGAATTGGGTCTAACTTTGAAATTTGACGTGCAGCTCGAAGAGACGAATCTTTAAACTCACAAATATTTATAAGATTGCATAAAAAATTCAAATAGTCGATAAAATGTCCAACATGAAATATGTTAGAGAGAGATCCAGGTTCGAATTCTGATTGAAATATTTTTCGTAATGAGTTCTTTACAGTGTTTTAAGATGTTCGAATTAACATTAATATTATTAAATTGCTTGTCAATTATTATTATTATTAATATTATTATTATTAAATTTATTTTTAATTTAGAATTATGTGTCGCAAGACCAACAAATAATCGACAGTTTGCTTAAATTGGAAATTGTAAGATTCACGCAGAAATATTATTAGACATCCACTTTGATTGAATATGATTTTTTTCGCTTATTTGTGCTAAAAAATTCAAGTATCGAAAGCATCTCTTTTTCATATTTGATATACAGATCGCATTTTGCTTTGTTGGTTCGTTACCGGTAGAGATCAAAGTAAACCTTTCGATTGGTGGTGAAGAGGCCAGGATGATTAAAGTTTGCGGGTTTGAAGAGCACAAGGGAACTTTGAGAGGCGCGCGCGCACGCGAGAGAGAGGAAAAAGAGAGAGAGAGAATGAGAGAGAGAGAGAGAGAGAGAGAGAGAGCAAGATGTGTGGCATAAAAGGCGAAAAGGCACCGCCCACGCTGAGAAGAGAGGCGCTATTCCGGCTGAAAACTAGGACGAGCAGTGATTGAATTAATCTTTTTCGTTGATCATTTTTTAAAAGAAATCTTCATTAAGTTCATATTAATGCGCTCGCGCACAAATAAATTAGAAATGCTTAACACCTTTAACCACTACTAATAAAATTATTCAGGAATTTTTCTCGCATTCCCTTTATGAAAAAAAAAACACGGTTTGTTAAAGTATCTAAAAATTTAGATACAAATCTCGAATCGAAATTTAAATTTTTAGATGCTGCTGCAAAATTGTTCTTTCTATGATAAATCGAATTATCGCAAGTTGAAAATTTTTCTAAAATTGAATTAAAAAATATAATTAAATTCTTCATAAAGTCTTATTTTAATCTATTGTTCCAATCAAGAAAATTACTGGCGGTACTTTTGAGAGACCGCTATCTCCCAGGACGACCGCAAAGGTCTGATCCCAGAGTCGATCACGAACGAAACGGATGTCTTACGGCGTCCGTTTGTCGGTGATTCCACGGTGTGTCGTGAGCTAGATCCGAGGGTCGAGTGATTTCTATACCCGGCGAGGAGCCCCCGTGCCCTTTCACGATTTCCGTGAAATCAGAATAAAAAGTTGTAACTGTTGGCCGCTGCACCGTAACCCGAGACCTGTGTATCCTACGTGTTTCGGTCCGTATCGCAGCCACGCTTTTAATGCCCGCGCTTGACGAAAGAGAACCATGAATAACAACGACGCGCGGCGTTTTTTCCTCGAAATACTAATATGAAAGGCATTTATTTTGGCATTTATTCACGGTCCCTCATTAAAAACGAATATTGGTAAAGGGGCAACAAGAGCACGATCGCGTTAATTACTAACATCGACTCCTATTTAGCGGGAATTTGAAGAATTCTTAATGAGAATGAGAATTCATTAAATATGTCAGTAATTGCAATATTTAGCGTCCAATTGGGTGTAGATGTAAAATTTATGACGGATTGATATGCTATTTTTCTAGACACGGTCGAACGATCTAAGAATGGCATAAAGAATCAATCAGATCGGCAGCATGTGCTATGTGATAGTCACTGGACGCAGTCTGTTATGGACGCTCTTATCTCTGGCAGCGTTGATGGCAGTTTTATCAGGCCTCATCACTCCCAGATGGCTTGTAGGACCACCGACCATTAAGGACACAAGTAAGTAGCTTCTTCAATTCAAATAAAGTATGTATCGAAATCTCTCCCCCCCCCTCCTCTCCCGTTGTTTGTTATCAAGATAAATTATAGTGAATCATTAGGATCATTTTAACCAACTCCGGTTACTTAATCGATCAGCATTATTTTATTAAATAATATAAATAAAACTATCAAATTATATAACTTAATCGATCAGCACTATTTTATTAAATAATACAAATAACTATCCAATTATATAAAATATTATATATAATACCAAAACAGAACAACAAGTCATTATATTAAAATAATGCTAAAATGATTATTATTTTTTCATCATTTCCGATTCATTTTAATGTCACTCTGACGTTATCGTGACTTATTGTTCTGCTTGGATAATTATAAAACTATGACGTTAATTAATAGAATTAATTATTAATGTAAAAAGGATATTAAAAATAAAGCTGTCCATTAGAAATATTGTTTTAAGTTAATTATCGTTTAAAAAAGATAATCTCGTGTGTCGAAATAATCCTTAATATCGTCACAGTCATTGCTTCAAAACTTTATAGAAAACGGCACGGAACTATACACACCAACCGTCGGGATCTTCAATCGTTGCACGAGATTATTCGGCAAGACGCACTGCGCGAATTTCAACGTCGACGGCTTTGCGACAGACTCCAACGTCTTCCCGGGATGCTGGAAGGCGTCCCTGTTTTTCTTGTCCGCGGGCCTGGCGGCGATGTCGGTGACCGTGATAGCCGCCCTGCTCGGATGCTGCGTGCAGAGCATCGGCCGTAAGAGCATCTTCAATCTGGCGGGAGTGGCGCAAGCCGTTGCCGGTAATGTTGCTCTTCAACGGAGGCGAGGATTGAGATGATGGGATGACGAAACGATGAAACCCCGACTATAAGCTTCTTAGCTCGCGGCTGAAATAATCCTTGAAGTGATGGGCGATGTTTTTTATAAAAAGATTTGTATTTCTTTTTCTTTCACATGTAGTGAGATTTATAGATCCCAACAATTCTTCCTTAGAAACTTATATACAACGTTAGCTCCGATATACGTATAAAGTATATTGTTGGCCTTTTCTCAGCGTGACATTAGTAAGAATGACGTTAGATCTCAGAAAGCAATGATCGCTTCGTTGCAGCTGAGTATTCCGCGTGCGTAATGTGCTTTCAGTCTGACAATGGTGTCTCGAGAGTGCGAATGACGCAATCTCCATTGTGACGAAAGGTTGTGCCCGGAATAATCAACGAATATACATGCCTTAAAAAGTGATCTCATTGTCACGATTCTACAAATCAAATAATCGGGAAACGCATCTATGCAAAGCGTACTTTGTATTGTCGTTCTGATTTCGCACATTGATTTTTATAGGAATACTATATCTTTTTGGGATGATTTTGTATCCTGCCGGTTGGGGTGCTGAGAGAGTACAGAGGATCTGCGGTCCTGAAGCCGATGCCTTCTATCTCGCAAACTGCAGTCTTGGTAAATTAAATTAGAAAATTATAAAATTAGTTTTTAAAATCGGATTTTTATATTTTTCTTTAAGAGACAGTTCTTAAATAATTACAGTTATAAAAAACATTTCTAAGAATTGTGGTAGCCATTGTTCGCCAAGCAAAACAAGGCACGATAGTGTAAAAGAAATCGTGATTTTTGAAATGAAAAATGACTTTTAATAATCATTTTGGAGCTATTTTTATATTGTTTTGATGTCATCATGATTTTTTTTTGTTTAGATTCTCTTTTACTACACAAAAAAAAGTAAAATAAAATTAGACTAGTGTTGAATTAAATTAAAAAGTCTACAAAATATAAAAAAAAATTAATTTAATTATATGATTAATTACTGATATGATTATTATTATTAAATTGATTATCATTTAATTTAATTTACTAGATTATTATTCAGTTTAGGACTGAAATTGCGTTTCAAAACCGACTGTGTTGATGCGCAGTTTGAAGTGCTGGAAACTATATATAAATTTATTAAAAAAATATTAAGATCCACTCTCATAAAGTGTGTATATATAAAATATATAGTATATATAAAGTGTTTTCTTCTTATTTGTGCTAAAAAAGATCGTTTCTTCAGGTTGGGCGTTTTATAGCGCGGCGATCGGTGTCGCTCTCACCTTCGTCTGCGCCGCTTTTAGCGGACAAGCAGAGAAGTCGACGGCCAGTGACAAGGTCCAAGACAAAATGAACGAAGGAAAGACCCTAATATGCTTAGCCTGAGCATGCAAATAAAATCAGCGAGGGGTCTGGCTTCGCCGTGTAATGGATGATGCGAAGCGTCAAAATGGAATACTAGAAGAAAACCAGTGCAACCAGAAATATTCACCTCGTTGTGTTCATCGCGCAGCAAAATGGAAACGAAAGTTTTATCGTGGTCGAAATTGTTGCACGAATAATTTAATTATGGGCTTGCGAGGGAAATGGACAATATTGCTGAATGTCATACGCGACGTATTGTACGCATGAAGATCAAGTATCGGATACTTACCGTCTTCCCACACTTACTGCCGCAATTTATATTGACGCCTACGATGCTCTGCAGAGAATTCCTATTTTATATCATATACATGTTTTTATATGTTAAAGAAAAATATAAAATAAAATGGATGTTTTTTGTTCACTCGATGTGAATAAAGGTGAATGTATTCTACTGTCACAACGAAAGAATATATCTAATGATTTCTCAACATTTGTTAGCTCTATTAATTTTTCCCACTGTTTCCAGGCACACCTGATTGATAAATATATATAATAGAATTTATTCATTTTATTCTCAACAAATTTCGTGAAATTCGGTCGAATGGTATAACTTAAATAGGTATATGAAATTATCGGCTGTCAGTCAATTATATACACACATATAAATAATGAAGGCACCAAGGGAATCGACAATCAATAAATTATTCGGAAATTTGTATGAAAATTTCGAATAAGACGAGTGTAATTGGCAATTATAATAAGAAATGTAACATTATAACAAAATCGCGATTACAGTTCGTGTGTGACGACACGCGTGTGATTATTTACTTAGAATATGAGTGTTATTTGGTTGATGACTTGCCGTTAGAACCGCTGACCATTGATCGGACGCCGAGGAGTAACGCTATCGTACAACTACGCGAAGAAAAGTGTATCGTATCATGACGAGAGATACTCTTGTCGCAGGAATGTCAAATTCGGCGGATGTGACACGTACGTCGATCACAGTCGAATTCTCGTCGCAGAGATCCGTCACGATAATGAGGATATTATCAGCATCTGTTACGCATTCGCATCCGAAATACGTCTCTCTCCCTCTTTTTTTCTTTTTCTCGACAAACATTTCGAGTTATGTGCAATATTTCATGATTTATCAAATATAATCATCTTACAAAGAATCAGAAAGTATGCGATCGAGTGTTTCTGGCGCGATGAATCTCATATGCGAAACCTGGAAACATCGTATTATTGAGAACGGAATTTTCTTTCTGAAGAGAACGGAATTAAATTATACGTCCATGTTTCGCGCGGGAAATGTGAGAGTGTAACTACACATGGTCATAATTAGAACAATAATAATAAAATAATATATATCGCCGTGAGACGCGCAATATATATGATAATAAAAATAATAGGAATCTTTTTACTCCTAACTGCTGTTGACAATACCTCTCAATGAGGGAAACTTTATCGACGTCTGATAGAAAAAGCTATTAGGCGAACACTTGGCGTAGAGTCAGCCTTGTGCAAATGTAAATATTCATTAATTCTATTTACATACATAAGCTACGTAATAAATTGCCTGTCTAGGTTAAGGAAATTGCGAATTATCAAAATGGAATCTATTCTGAATAAATTAGTAAATAATGCATTTTCTCACCGGAAAATATTATATATATCAAATCATTATATATGTTACAAATTCTCAAATTCATTTCTTTATCCTTAATCTAGACGTGCTGCATCTTTCTTGATTTTTAAAATGCGACTGATTTCCACTAGAGGATTCTTGCGGGGGCCACACCTTCTTCAGTCGCTACAGTTTCTAACTTCTGCCGCACACACGCAACTTATTACTATTTATATAAATATAAGTTAATAATGTCCGTGAAGAGACACGTAACGTAGAAAAACAATTTGATAAAATGCTACAATAAATGTTTTCCACCTTTCGTTTATAAAACATTTTTATGAACAAGAAGCGACACATCATCGTTATGTCACGTTATTGCGCTAGAATGCTTGGGATGACACGTCGAAGCTCGATAGAAAAAAAAAGATGAGAAATTTATGCAAAACGTAAACATCTGCCCTTCATTAACGCGTGTGTATATCCTCTTTCTTATCTGCAGTAGTATTAAATTTTTAGCAACTTCAACACATATTACATGATTTATCTGCTTAATACTTTCCTGTTCCTCGCCGCGCATAACTCACGTGCAATTCACGCGCGCGTGCACGCAGCGAAAGATAATATTTTGAATGGATAATTATGTAACAAGCGAATTTGATTCTTTTTGCCGAAGCTGATTATGTTACCGTCTCGTGTATGAGCTAAGCCCTTTCTTTCTTTTTCTTTTCGCGTTCGAACTGACGGTCTATATACTCTAATATTCCTTAGGAGCCGCAATGACGAGCGATCGTATCGCTCGGTCAAACTCGAACTCAATTTATCGTTACGTTTCGGGAGCAAAGATCTCGACGGAATTGTCGACATTCTGCGCGTTGGAGCGCATCGCTCGTCTCCGTTCTTCAATTATTTGTCGTCGTGCTTGCTCCCTCGCCTCGCGCGCCTTTTTATTTGCCTCGCTGTTCGCGGTCGATTTCGCTTTGTGGACTGGTATGACTCGACGTTTACCGTTCTGTTGCGAGGCCGACGCGGCTTTCTTGTCTGGCACGACCTATGTGCACAAAGTGTAATCGCGAAGAATCAAAATATTATACAAGAATTTGATTTTTATTGAATAGAAGGAATATAAATTGAAAAATTAGATGTCGATTCCGTATCAACAATAATATTTGCTCATACCTCTTGCCATTGCGACTTCCTCAGTTTCTCTATCTGGTCAAAGAGTTCGTTTACTTGAACAACCTGTAGCATCACCATGTCCCAGAAGCCAGCCAAGTCTTCGTTTGTCGTTGGAAATTCTTCACCTGGTACCTGATTCTAAAATATCAAGATATTTTAGCCGCTAATTTTATTATTTGTTTGATATTCTAAATAAAATACCAATTAGAAATTTTCTTACGATATTCTTTTGACATAATCCTTCAAACTGCTGCATCTTCTGCGAGGCTAATAATCTAGCTTTTCCTGCAGCAGATCGCAGCTTACCAGCCGCCTCTTCTGGCAGTGCAACAGTATCGCCGCTGGCTAATTCGGCCTCTGCAGATGCGGCCAACGATAACAGTCTATCTGTCTCTTGTTTCAATAACTGAAAGCACAATATGTGTAAATTCTTATTGCCGATATAAGTATTTACATCGTGTAATATACGGATTTATTCTCCAATTACCTTCATAAAATAATGACCATCTTTCTCTTCGACTACTTTTTCCGCTTCTTGTGCTTGTTTCGCTATGTTTGTCGAACTGGCGCTGGGTTCTAATACAGGTAACACTACTTTCGGCGCGGCTGGTTGCTGATCAGGTATGCTTTTACTAGTCGTATCACGTTGCGGTATGTCAGCTTCTATGGTAATCGGAATCCTTCTTATTACGTTGGTCGGTGAATTTATAGTTGGGAGACTCATCTGTTCGGTTTTCCGTGTCACCGGCATTATCCTGAAAACGTAAAAGTATTTCATTATCAAATAGAAAAAAAATTCAACAAACTAATTTCTATTTTACTTATAAAACATAGAATTCACCTTTGTAACGGCTTTATAACTTGTTCCGTGCCGTCTGTGGGTTTTCTACTACTGACTACAGGGAGCTGTGCTCGAAATTCCGGGCGCAAATGTCGCAGAACAGGCAAATTTTTTAACGATTCCTCTGTGTTCGCGTTATCTGCCGAAATGTCATTGTTATTACTGGATTTATTGAAACTACTGTCGCTGATGTTTAGCTTAGTGATGCTGCGTTTGAAGAAGAAACCTTGCGCTAGAGCACCTGGACCGTACAGCCGCTCTACTCGCTGTTGAATAAAGGATTTCTCGCTGCTTGACGAAGTGTTTAACACTTGATTCTCAACTTCTACTGACGAGCCGTTTAGAATACTAGTATCGCTAAACGATGCACCTGAAACTGCAAAATAAATGGAAAGAATTAAAAAAAAAAAAAAAAAAAAAAAGTAAAAATAAGTATAAAATATAAGGAATAATATAGAAGAGTTAATTCATTTTCTAAAAAGATATTGGTGCGTATTTTTAAATGATTATTGAACAATTGATATAAAAATATTGTTTGACGCCAAAAGCGTTTAAGCTTTTTAGAATCTTCTTTGCTAACAATAAAGAAAATCCAAAATAAAATTTATAAGAAATAGCAAATAAAGGAAATATACTATAATATACAACAGAACTTGCAAATAAGACAGTACAAAAGAGACTAACTACATAACGCATGTATCTCTTACATACATCGAAAGACAACAATTGTTAAACATCAACGATGATGTCAAAACATAAATAGAGCCAATGTAACATGACCTATTGACATGAACTTAAGGATAAATTAAATATTATATTCTGTATTTTCAACTTATTTAAGAATAATGTGCATCATTACTAATATTATATTTACTTGTATTGGGTTGTCCGGAAAGTTCGTGCCGACTAACCTATATAATTTAATAAATGTACTAAAATTTAAATTTTCTGCATTTCAATTTTCCTTCAACATCGGCACTTACATAAATCGAATAAATTTGAACAATATTATAATTATTTTGCTTTATATACATTGTAACAAATGTTATAACGGATTACTTGTTTTTGAAAGAATTTTTCATCGAGGACATTAACTTAAATAACATTATAATTTCCCGAAATATTATCATCTATAATTGTGGAACTTTGAAATTCGTTCTCCTTAATACAAATAAAAACTTGATGCGATATATCGAAATTAATTCATAATAATAAAAAACAGAATAAGTTTTTAAATTCAGTTTAAAGAAAGTATATGAAAAAAATGAAGAACTTTTATTTAGGGAAATAAATTTAGCACATTAATTTTATTTCTCTAATTTAATATATTAAAATTATTATGAAAAAGAATTTTTCTTACGATTAGTGATGCCTTGCTTCGGAGAGGAGAAACCTGTAGTCCCCATAGACTTGTTTTGTTGTCCGCATGACATCATTGGTGACAATCCGGGACTCCGTTTACTAACGGCAGTGCTTGTCCTGATAGGACTGAGTTCGGAAAATGTTGGAGGGTGCAACGACACTGCTTTGTCGACTTCCGAGTAACCCTGGCATGTCAAGCTGATCGAATTTCTGCTCTCCATGTACGTCTCAACCTTGCACTCCTCCTTCACACCGTTCGTAAATCCGTTTTGTCTATCCATCGCTAATGGCGATATCGACTTACTCTTAGGCGGATATTGGGGCGTCGGAACGTTCAGATTCTCGTTGGATCTGTAATTTTTCAGATATTTATCTAATCGAGATTCGCGTGTATATTTTACTGATTTTACACGGTGTAAAATACGCGAGTGCCTTACCTGAAACCTGCAGGACTTGTGTCCCTCGTGATCAGCCTCGTGCCAGGACTGCTGTCTCTCGAACGAAATCCTTCTCTCAATTTACTATCGTACCTGGTGATTCCTGAGTAGCCGCTTATACTGCACGCCAATCCCAAGTAACTAGGCTTCTTCGCTGTCGTCAGCTCTGGCTCGGGGCTGCCATGATGAACATTGCTGGCATTCAGCTTCTTCTCATCGGGAGTAAGATGTGATTTCTGCAATGTCTCACTGCTGCCGTTTGCCAATTTCTCGGGTGGCGATACCGGTTCACCGTTGCACGATAGGTTCAGACTGTGCAGAGTCTTCTCGGACACAGAGTCCACGGTGTTTTCTGAAAGCGGAAATTTCGATCTAGCATTCGCGAAAATTCTTCGATCTTCTTCGGCTCCTATTTTCAAAAATTAAAAACGAAAGAAATATAGAAATTATCATGAACGTCACACCGCGCAATCAAAAGAAATATTACAATCCTGTAAGTTTGGCTGCTCTATTACTATAACGATCATGAACTAAAGTTGCGTAGATTGAACCGCAACAGAATGTTTAAATTTGTCGACATTCGGATTCTTCTGTCAAGCTTTTATTTAGGTTCATGAAATCTCACGATTCACTGTGCTCTCATTAACGATGAACGTCTGCGAGCCAACTGCTCGGCTGACGAGACATTCACCTTCGAAAAGCACTGTCGCCCACGCACTATGCACACGCCAGTTCGCGTTATACAAATTTTATTCGCGTCATAATCATAACGTGGCCTTATTTCCTAGGAACCGGTGGAGCGGTTCCAAGTTCGCTACGTCGAAACAACCGGATGGAAATTCAGTTTAGTCAAAGTACTCGACTACGATCAACCGGCGCACTTCGCAGAATTGAGATGAGCCAACGACAGTTCTCCACGCTCGTCTAAATTACCGCGACGGTCCTGGAACACTGAGCAGAGACTCTCGCGGTAGAGAGACTCCCTCGTCAATGCCTTCTTGGCAACGACGAGGAAAAGAAGCGTTTGCACTTGGTGCAAACTCGCCTGCAGTCTAAATCCGATCGGCATTTTGACCGAGCAAAAAGCGTCCGCCAATCTGCGAGAAAGTAACGGTGGAGAGATCGGCGACCCCCCACCGACCTTGAAGCATCGAAAATCTATATGAATTTCGAGTAAAGATCTATGAAATACCTGAGGTCGCAATACAAAAGATAAGTTTTTAAATTTAAGTTAATCTGTTTTCCCGAGAAATTTTATCAATTCGCGATGCATTTGAATTTGTAATTAACGCCCGATTACTTTTCGACGAAAAAAGTGAAATATTATACATGGAAAGAGAAGGATTTTAAAGTATCTAAAAGTTTACTAAATATAGATTTAAAAATAATTTTATTGGACCATCAACATGAAATAATTAGGACGCTCAAGCTCATCAGTTTCTTATATAATTATTTTGATGGTAATAAAATTATTTTAAATTTGTATCTAACTAAATTTTAGATGTTTCAGCAAAATCATTCTTTCCATGTATGAGAGAAAACTTTTCTGATTAAGTGATGTCATGATTGTTGGACATTAAATGTGCGGCTTTCATCATCAATTAAGTGCCACATTTTCGAATAATTGAAAGAACTGGTTTACAGATAAACTGTACAATATAATCCCACGTTCTTTCAAGCGCATTCCACTTTTTTCCGCGGAATGACTTCCTCATTCGAGTGATGCTTCTAATCATTCTCGGCCCGACCGAGCTCTACGAGAAACGATCCTTCTCTTCGATAGAGAAGATTATCTTGCAGCCAAGTTCTTTTTTCAAAAAATCGTAATGTTCTTCCTAGAAACAGTAGCATCTAAAAAAATCTACAATTCATCTAAAAAACATTTCAATTTTTGAGTTTTTTTAATTCTCTCTCGAAACCTTAATTTATTTGTATCTATAAATTACCCGATTTTTAAATATTATGAATTCTAGATATCTCCAGATTTCCTTCCGAATATTTTCAAAAGGATACGCAATTTAGGGGGATTATTAACTAGACAACTTGAAGAAATAAAAATAATTTGATCGTTTCAAGTTAAATTACTTTTTTTATTTCAAGTTGTCTAATGGTCTAGTAAAGTTGTCTAGTCAGAGAATAATTTATTCGTAAAACGATTAAATGATTCTCGATAATAAGATGACGATTACTAAATTGTTATTGATAACGTGTCACATAATCGTGGAGATTACGTGTTTCTCAATGCAGAATAGCCAACCTGATCGGTCGGACGCAGAGCGGTCGACGTCCAGGCTGCAGCTGCCGATGCTCTCCTGACTGGTCATGTTGGGGTGATGCCTGGTGGCGATCTGCGCTGGCGGTCGAGGGTCCGGATCGAGGCGGTGATAGTTGAGAGGTTGCACTGCCAGGGAGAGCGGTCTAGTGCGTCGATGTGAACGAATACCACCGGCTCCGGGTACCGACGACGTCACCGTCGCGGTACAGGAGTCGTCGACGTCCTCCAAACCCGCCACCTCGCCACCACCGCGCCGAGGCTGCCGTTCCTCGTCCACGCGATCCTCGTGCACACTGCACAGGTCCGGTTCTCATCCCATATGCTGTCACGCGTGTCAGAGCGTTCTCGAGCTCGGTGCGGTTACGATATTTATGCGTGCATATGCGTATCTTAATACATCGTGTGCGATCCTGTGAACGCATTGGTGAACGTATATTGATATTCCCGGCTAACAGTTAAAATGATTTCCTCTTGATAAAAGAGGAAATCATTTATCTTGTGACACATACGTAATAAATAATATAATACTTGTTGATAAATTTGGACTTTCAAGGAATTTCAAGATTCAGTAATTTTGATTATAAATTATAGATAAATTTAAATCTATAAATATAATTCAAAGCGATTTTTTCAGATTTTATTTTTTATACAATCCGGAACAATATAAAAAATAAAAATTTGCACTGAAGCTCAAAGATCTAGATCGCTGAACGGGAAGATACAAAATTTCACATTATCGACGACGTGTTAACATTCGTTTTTGAGAGTCTAATCTATCATAGCTCAAAGCTATATAAAGGTTTAAAAATAATAATCCCGAAAAAATAATAGATTATTTTTCAATATACGTTATTTTAATTAAATTTTAAATCATGTCGACACTTGTCATCGAGATGTTACGTTGCAATCATGCTAGTCTGTTCAAATTTATTATACAATCACATCATTTGAATCAATATGATTAAAAAACTCCAAAAAAAATTAAAAATTTTTACAGAAAAAAGATCTTACATTAACAGACGAAATCAAATAAAAAATTTTTAAATAAAATTAGTAAGAAAATAAATTACATTTTGATCAAATAGAGCGGATGAAATAGAGCAGGTTTTAAAAAAATTGATTTCTGATTAAATTCTGAAAAAAATATCACTTTAGCTCTTTTCAACAAGAAATATATATCATGTTGTTCACCAAGTGCGTTTATTATCGGACACTCTGTAGCTGATACTAACAGAAATAATTTTTTTGATTCCAAATAAGTATTTCCACATGAGACTTTGACACAGATTGACTTTGGAAAAGTTTTTAAAAAGAGTTCAGGAGAGCGACCTCGATTGATAACGAGATGTGTTCTTAAAGAAAGACTGCTTTCTGATGGTTTTTATGCCAAGTCCAACGGAACAAGTTGCATTTCTCTGTTTCTTTTGTGAATGTCACGTCGTCTCGAAGCAAGTGAGAAAGCGGCACGAATTAGCATTTGCCAGCGACTGTCGCGACTGCTTTTTTGCACATAACATTCGTGCAGTGTAACGGCAATTGATAAGCTATGGTTGATTTCTGATTGTTTCCTTTCGTCATGTATGTATCACCGAAGGAGCTCGAGAACATCATGGATGGAAGCTGGTGGCACCGCAATGTGTCCGACGGATTGTCGGTTTCTCGACAGACCGAAGTATTCTGCATGTATAATATTACAGTTGGATGGGACGGAGGAGGGACGGGAGGGATCTTGCCGAGAGACTCGACGACATAACGTTGATGCCGGGAATCTCGAAGACAGCAAAAATAGATTTTACAACGGCCGTTCCTCGGCCAACAAGAGGTCTCGTTGATCTCGGTTTCGTCGCGAGAATTCCCTCAGAATTCTTTCACCGCGGCGCGACGAGTTAAGCTCTGTGACGTGGTATCAACGGGCCGGATATTCTCATTATCGATGTAACGAGAGTAATTAACGATATCGAATTCGCGTAGCACATAACTGTCCGACAGGAGTGCGGTTTAATGTCTATAACGCGGAGAAAACTGAATGGAAAGTCTTTTTTTTGCGGTGCAATAACCATCAGATTTATGACTTAACGAAGACAAACATTATGCGCAGACAATCTCATTAATTTCGCCGTGACTTTCGTATTTTTCTGCACAATATCAAGACAATGAATAAGATACAGATTTTTATTGTCGCAAGTCACGAAATACGTACTAATATCAATTTTTTCCCAAGTTGCATTATAAAGTAAATGTCCCAATAACTAAAGAAGGTATAATAAAGTTTTCTATTATTAATTAATTTTCTATTATTAATTAATAACACCATCCGATAAAATTTGATCTTCTTTTTATAACACGAATAATCATTTCCGTATTTTTAAATAGGCAAAGAAAAACAATGATTTTTACTATTAATTAATAGCAAAATTAATTACAAAAGGAATTAATATCCACATAAAACTTTTGTTGATTATTGAAAAATACTAACATATAAATTAAAAAAAAAAAAAAAAAGAAAAAGTTTAAGTAAAATTATATATATTACACCATATATATCGATTATATCAATAATTGAGTTGAAACTTTTTTAAATTTAATTTTCAGTTTCTTATAATATTAACAAAATATATTTGGACTGCGTTCCGAGAGCACGCTTTCAGCGTCAATGCATCATTCGATAAATCTTCAGTGATACTCCCTCCAAAATCATGGGTTTTTTGTCAGTATAACAAAACTAGTTATAAAAATATATATATATAATGTTTTAAAAGGAAGAAAGAGCCTTTTGTTGAAAAAAATTTTATTTGAAAAATGAATAAGACAAATAACAATTTTATTTTTTATTTGGTAAATGGTAAATCATTTGATATACTTTAAGTATATCAAAATATATCACTTCATCGATATGGCGATAACGCTGAAAACACATTTTCGGAATGTAGGCTATAATGTGTTTAGGTAAATACAGTAATAATATTTTTAAAAATTAAAAAATGTAGACATTATGACTTTTGTTTCGACGCTCACGTACTGTAAACTTCATTCTATCTTTATTATAATATATAATCAAATTTACACCATGTAAATTGTCTAAACCAAACGCAATTTATGTCTCAAAATGAGTGAAGCTACGACTGTCTTCGCGACATTTAAATAATTTGTCTCAATAATTCGAAATAAAATTATGTTTTTATTAAAAATTATTTTTTATATTTAATAAAATATTTAACTTTTTTAATTTACCATTTTTTGCTGTTATTAAACAAATATCTGAATAATTTCAAATTTATATTGTTCAAACAATTCATATTATTAATTTTTTAATTACTAAGTTTTATTATTGGAACATTTATCTTATGCATAATAAAACTTTCGCATATCATTAATTCTTTTGCCGAATTTTAATGAAAATTATAAAAAAAATTTCATGAAAAATTTAATTGCGAGACTATGAATTAAATATTCATTATGTAATCGGTAAAGAAATGTTTGGAAAATAGTGTTTGAATTTCAAGAATTATTGCAGAGTGGCACCAGCTTCCAGCAATTGATTTGTCGCTCACAGACAAGAGACTTGTGCAAATAGCTCCGGCGCGCAAATTAAATTGTCGGCAAATTGGCGCCGGTGTTAATTGCACGCGCTAATTGCACGAACAGCATCGGTCATTCGCCGCGAATCGCATGGGAGTTATCAACTACAGGTCCATTCATTTCGGTCGCACTTTTCTTCATGAAAAACAGAGATGTACATTTTGAAGAGAGAAAATTAAGAGATTATCACAGAGTGCGACTGAAAAGAGTGAGCCTTTACGTATAATATCGCGGATCAGTAGTAAGCGGGTGCATATCAGATGCGATCAAACTACATGCAATGGAATTGTTCTCACATTGGCGATTAAACTTGCGCGACAGTTCAAGACGAGATGTCTTGCGCAAAAGGAATAAATTGTCCATCAATGATTGTCGCACGTTTACTCGCTCATGTAATCGCGAAAATGTAATGTACACAGAAACAGGGGAAGCTTCTTCGAACAAGTCAATATGTAGTATCTCGTTTCTCAAATCGTTACACGCTGTTATCATTCATAAGTGCAATTAATATATAATTGTACGCTCAGAGAAAAACATTGTGATAATTATCTAAGTGACAATCGTACAAGTTTTACATTATACAAAATTGATGTATATACATAATTGAATAAATAATTTTTTATAATTATTACATATTATTATATATATGTACATTAATTATCTACATATAAAACTTAAATAGTTGTCATCTATATAATTGTTGTCATCATATCTTTTTCTTTGAGTATGTAATACATAATTGTATAATAGACTTTCCTTCATTTTCTACATATTCCAAATTATATTATTTTTTTTAAATAACATATGAATATCACCATAATGTACTTTCTAGCGCTTTCACTGCCACCAATGTGACTTTTCGATAAAAAAAAAAAAGTACGCCGAGCTCCAAACTGCACTCGTGCGTGTAATGCATACGGCGTCCATAACGGATTAAAGAAACGAGCCGCGCGTGTAGGTAAGACTGTTCGGTGTTGTACAATGTTGTTTACGATGCGGAAATCGGCGCTGACATAATTGCAAGTTAACGGTTTAAAGTGCAACGTGGGGTGCAGGCGTGCGGCCAAGCAAGACTAAGGTGTGCAAGGTGAACGAATCATGCTCGATCGCCGATGACGATGATGATGGCGATGATAGCAGATAGCGTGTATTTGTATGCGTGGACACACGTGGACAGACGGGGCATAATTGACGTTGGAAAAATGTCGAAGTATTATTTCACATGAACATGTAACAATTTCTATAGCTCGGGAGACCTCGACGTTCTCATAAGGCGACGCTGACCGTGAAGATATTCTGACCGATTCATTCTCACTCGATGTCTATCTCGAATACTAGATTCGTCCCGATATATCAGGAGTGGCGGATGCATGTGGATGCACCGCTGCATTGCGCCGCTAATGAATCTCGATAATACCTATTCACGTTCTATTCGCTCACCGTGAAACATCTAGGGCTCCAAGGGACGCTTATAACGTATCGCGTGTTGTGTCAATGGAACATTAACTTATCATTGATTAATTATTAATGCCACACGTTAAACATCAATTATATCAACAGTTATTCACTTGGATGAAAAAATGTCGTACACCTGAATACAAATAAAGGTGTGTTATTCTCTATGAGAAAAAAACATGCATGTGAAAGTGCAACGCACGGAATATTAGTTATTGGAGCAATGGGGATCTCTATTGTTAAAATCTTAGGAATTCTCGCTGTTAATTCTCAAGGGTTTTTTTTTCAATCCTTTGCAAACGTCTCTTTCTCACTGCCTACCTTCGCCGCCAATGTTTCCAGAGGAGGAACTTGGAGACATTCTTTTTCGCGACCGGGTTCACCGTGTAGGTGCCGCTCTCGATTTTTAAGGGCATCCTTAGCCGCGAACGCGTCACTGCGGATTGCAGCTGAGACGCGACGATGGCTTGCGGTCGCCGCGAGCCGATATATCGATCGCAAGATGATCTGCGAATGTCAAAGGGGATGATATTGCACGCGCAACACTCTCGCTTCGTATTTCGAGCGGCAATAAGCTTATCGTTAAAATGCAATTTCAAGCGTTATTGTGTCTGCGCTGTTATTATTCGATCCTGTTTTTCTAATTCAATGACTTCAGCCGGGAATTCTTACCAATGTAGATTAAGTTTAATTCTCGATTCAACTTATTCTTCACCTTTTCATAATTCTTACGCCCGTTTCTATCATCGTAGATTAACTTTAATTTTGATTTAACTTATTTTTCATCTTTTTTCAATTCTAAGAATTAAAAAAGCATAAAGAGTAAATTAAAACGAGATTAAAGTTATTTTACAGGTAGAAATGTACGTTAGAATTAGAAAAAGATGAAGAGGTTGAACCAGGATTAAAATTAATGTACATTGAGATAGAAATGGAAGATAGAATTATAGAAATTAAAATTTCCTTCGTAATTGGTAAATTATTATCAATATCTTTATTGTTAAAATGCGTTTATAAGCACGTCATCTCGATTCATCTCAGCTGGTCTCGCGAATAAGGAAAATATATCTGCAGTGCAGTTTCACCGCGATTGGCACTGATTTATTTATTTTAATCGCAGGATAGAAGAATGAGGGAGTCAAGTCGTATCGGTGGTTGCGATTTTACTTTTTTTCGCTTGCCTTTTGTTGAAACTGTGGCACTCACGAGCACGTTTCTAAGATGACTAGTTGCCGAAGACTGGCATTCCTAATCTCGTCTCTGCCACTGCAACTCTTTCGCTTTCTCTTTCGACGCATCCTCCTTTTCCATCTCTCTCGCACTTTTCCGCCGAATCCCCCGCCATTCCAGTCGGTCTTCTCTTTATCTTTCCCCCGAGGGTCGAGGGTATATTTTTGGAACACTCAAAAAACCACGATGGCACAGAGCGTTGCGTCTTTCCTCACGCCCTACCTCTCCTTCCTTCTTTACTTCTCTTCTCTCTCTTCTCTCTCTCTCTCTCTCTCTCTCTCTCTCTCTCTCTCTCTCTACCTCTCTCTCTCTTTCTCTCTTTGCGCGGACATTAACGCGTGAACGAATGTGGAAGGGCACACGAATTTTAAAGAGGACTGCGAGCGTGAATACACGTGCCCGGCACGCGCGCGCGCCTCGAGGAGAAACGCGCTTCAAAAGCCGGTCGCATTCATGTAACTTGCGAGAAATCGTCATGTCTTACACCCTCGACTTTTTTTTACGAAACCTGATTTTTAAGACATCAAGGATTCAATTTATTGTGTTTTTATTGCTTTCCAAAGATATTTGAAAGTCAGAATCATCTCGCGAATAATTTCTAACTGTTCAACGAAAACAAACTGCGAAGAGATTATCAGAAATAAAAATTATTTCATTTATTTGCTGTAACGAGGAAAGAGACATGAGTAAAAAATTATTATCTTTGAGTTGATTGCAGAAAAAAGAATGGAAAGAGAAAGCAAAAAAGAATATACCCTCTTTAAAAGAACACTGTTATTTCTTCATAATTAATTATTACATTAAAGCCTGTTTTTCATTTTCTGGTTAACTTGTGGCTAAGCTTTAATCTAATAAGGTAAATATTGTATTTTTCTTATTGTGGTTAATAACTAAACTGATAGAAAATAACTTTAAAATTATCACGTTTCATTGATAATCTTCTTAAGAATCTATGTCTAACAATGCATTATTTAGTTATCATTGGGATGAACAATTGAAAAACACAACTACTATGTTATGTTTTTCAATTGTTCATTTCAATGATAACTAAACTATATGCATTAAATTTACAGAAAAAAGAGACTATATTATGTTGTTAAAAAAAAATTAGCTGCCACAGCTAAAAATGTATGGCAGCTAAATTTAGTAGTAATATATGGACACCTAATGTCATGTCTGCGAGATCTAATTTCCATTGGCTGTGAGGCCTAAATATTATCATTGTAACAGACAAGCATTTTGCTATTATGTTGATGTATTGATCATTGCAGCAAACGTTTTTCTGTGTAGCAGAAATTTGATAGCAAGTACAATTTCAGCAAACCATATTTAGCTGTAATAGAGATAAATATAATTTTCTTTTACACGGACATATCCGATAACTGTGACAACTAATTTCATGTTGCTAAATAAATTGACTGCAACAGACATGCATACTTTGCTATCACGTCCTTATATTAGCTACAGCAGCAAATCCCTTATATGTAATTAGTAAATTTCGTAGCTGTAGTAGCTAATGCAATTTCAATTAATCAGAATTAGCTATGATCATTTTTTTTCCATGTTTATTTACGAATTACTAATTTATTTAATTAAACTATACATTTATTTACAGTTTTTTAGTATATTCATCTTTTTAAGACAAGATGCCTGATTGAGCATCAAATTATTAAAATATCTTGACAATTCGCATTATTATAGTAATTTAATTACATTTATAAGTTTGAAAAACCAATTCGGCGCGCAGTGTGAATAACTAGAAATATGGTATATAATATATATGTACATATACAATATGTAGTATTCAGATTGAATTATTTAAGCATTAAAAATCTAACTTTGACCATTAGAATCATTACTTCTATTCCTTATAACTTTTACTTTTACTATTACGTCTTTGGCCCTATTTCCTTTATTTATCTCTAGTATCTATTTATCTATATTTCCTTCCTTTGTTCGATATTCGATTTCGATTCTTTCATTTCATTGCATTGCAAAATAAGTATTGCAGTTTTTGTTTTTTAAGTATTGTTGTTTTTATATTGATAGCAATTTAGGTATACAAATGATAAACACTGAAAATATTATATTTTTAATATTAAATTTCGATTTACCTAATACAATTTGTTAAGCACAATGAAATAATTTATAAAATAACTAGTTTTCGTAAGAATCTTTATTTTTTTTCGTGTGCCAGCATATTTCACAAAAAAAATTGAAACCTGCCCCCAGTTTCAGAAAGAAAATCTGGTAATTTTATATTACACTGAAATTGCATTTCAAAATTAATATTCTGAAATTTTTATAATTAAAAACATCAAAACTGATTTTGTGAAAATTTTCTTTGTTTTCTGAGTTGTATTGTTGTAGCAAATGAGCGAATTCTTTTTCAATTGGAAGGGAAACCTGAAGGTAAGAATTCACTGATAAACGGTATTCTTCCAAGTAGGTTTCTAACGATCGAAATAACGCATCTTCGAGTAAACGACTTAAGCAATTTCGATTTTACATGCAAACAAGCGGATAAGTGCCGTGTAAGTCATTGGTGAGGGCTAATAACTCCTTTTGGTTTCTGTCATCGTAGTCTTTTACGGATCGTTAATCCGTAAGCGCTTTTATGGCCTGCGTAATAGTTTCTCCTTCTTCACAGCATTGCAGGATGTCTGTTTCTGAATTCGATTCACCATCGTAACAAAACATGCATCCTATAAAAGACGGGCATAAAAGACTATTACGCTTTATTTGTATTTTCAATAACTTGGTATGACTCATTTATTTTTGAGATAAAAGTTCTCGAAAAAACACGATTTTTCTGTGAAAAGTTTCCAAGGAATGCACGAACTAAGCTTGTAATAAAAATTAAAATTTACGACGGATGCCAAACTCTGGAACTTCGACAAAGATTCTTCATCTAGCAATAAATTATATTCAACAAGTCTCACTTCGAACGAACAAAATTCAGAATTTATACTTAATTCTTATATAAAAATTTATTCAACGTAATAAAACTTGTTCTTAAACCATTCTAGTTTGCGTAACGAAAGAATTGTGTAAATTCGAGAGAAAATGGAAGTAAAACAGAAGCCACAATTTATCCCTTCCCTTATTTCACCGCCTTGAAAGATCAGTTGCAGAGAGGCAAACGAACGCCCGCGAGGCGGAAACCTTCCGTCTCTTCCGAATAATTCAAGCAAGTTTTCTCTACAACTATTCTATTTCGGGCGTCTCCCGGCGAGATTTATGGGTTCGGCAAATGAAACCGACAAGATCCGGGATGTCGTTGAAGGGATCGGCGATTCATGTCGTCGGATTCTCGGTTCGTTTGCACCGGCACCAAGAGTGTCCCGAGATGTCAGCGACTTCTCGCGCGCTAACGATCCGGAGACCTCATGTCGAACTCGGGACTCCTCGTTCACAGGACCACTGTAATTTCAGCGGACCCTCGGCTAAGATCGTCGCGAACAAACGATGCTTGATCACGAAGATCACGTCAAGTACGAGAGAGAGAAAGAGAGAGGACATGGAGTTATCTTTCTTTGGCTGAGGATTTATGCCACACGAAGCATTAACCCGAAATGCAAGTTTTGACCGAATCCAAAGTTCTGCGCTTATCGAACAAGAGAGTTCCTTGACCTATAGCCGGTCCTTTTTCCTTCTCGTTGTACAATTATAACGCTTGTCACGACGCTCAACAAACGATCCTCAGTCACGAAGCACGCGAGCCATCGATGGGAACAAAAAATTTCGGGGACGATGATTTATGATTCGATCAGAATTCATTCGCGAATTAAGATTTATGTAACTTAAGATTTATTAAACTTTATGAAAATTTTTTATGAACGATCGAATCGGTCAGTTTTCAACAATGTTCATGAAACACATTGCATAGTGTGAATCTAACAAAATATCTGACACAATCGATGATAAAATCGTAATTTGTGAGAAAAGGATTTCATAAAAATCGATATAAAACATTCTTGGTGCAACATTCTACGCGACAGTTTCGTGCATGCTGTAAAATTCGCGAAAAAGTACACTAAGGACGTAAATAAGATCTAAAAGTTGAAAGCATGAGAGTGGTGTGAAACAAGAACTGCCGTCTGGGAATGCCGAGAGCGCAGCTATGAATTCAAGTACGATATAGTCGCATTGCGACAGAGACATAAGCGAGTCTAAAGAATACTTTCATGCGTGGAGCATATTTGAAAAGTATCACGTATTACCTAAGTATATATATGTATATATATATATATATATATATATATATTACTAATAATATCCTAATAATTAATATACCTTAATTCTTTGACTGCACACGGATTTTTATAAACAATCCTTCTGCTATTATTTTTTGATATACTTAATGTAATTTTAAGTTTTTACAATAAAATATAAATATTTTAAATTTCTTACAATAAAATATACATTCTTAAAGAAAATATGTTTTTTAATAAAAATTTTCGAAAAAAAGTTGAAAGGCTCTTCCCAAACTTTACAACATAAATATTATACAAAATTAATGTATCTCGATTTATACATATATATTGTAGATGATAGTAAATGAAAAATGTGTGTTAAATTAATATTAAAATTAATACAGCGGCTTGAATTCACATAAATGTGCATCCAATTGGAAAAATATTGTTAGAAGTATGAATAAATTTTGTATACTCAGCCTTTATCTTAGACCGATGAGTCAGTAGTTTGTGCACCAAGTTTGGTAGGCTTTGAGTCCGTGAATTCAGTAAGTTAGCCGTGAAAATACGATTATTTCGCAAACGAATGAAATCACGAGAGAATGAAATATTCTCATACAAAATTTAAAGACGCGTATAACATGATAATATTGCGTATATTTTCAAAATCTTAAAATACTTTTTATATGCCAACATATATCCGTCTGTCTCAAGATGTACTACACCTGTCTCTGCGTGAAGGTTTGAATCTCCATGTGCGCTTCGCATATTTATTCCTCTTTTCTTTTCATTACTTATGTCTACCATTGAAACAAACAGTTATTATATACACAGACAGGAAGAAGATTAGATCGATTAAAGTGTCGCGTCAATGAGCTGTAAACGTTATTTGTAATCGAATAACGCTAATTAATAGACAATTTATATAGCTGACTAGCGATTAAAGGAAGTGTGTAACGGGAGACTCTTTTGCATCTGTCACGCGTGACCTGAATGCAAAATGCCGTTTGTTCTCATGATTTTTATTTCATCACGGAGTACATTGACACGACGTTTCCTGCATGAACTTAAAACGAGGAAAATTTATTATATTAAATTTATTATATTTATCTTCTGGACAGGAGTTGTTTTGAGAAAGGTAGAATGAAATAAAAATTGAAATGCACATGATTTATCGATAATCATAAAAGCATAAAGATTCTAAAAATATAAGTATATATAACAAATTAAAATAAAATTATTAAAATATTAATTTACATTAACGATATCGTATACAAAAATGATAAATTTTCTAAACTTTATTAAATTAAGCTTTAATTTTAAAATTGTAATTTACGAATTTAAAAAGACTCAAAAAGCATTGACATTTCGAAAGTAAAGATTTTAAGCTTTAAAATTCTTTTATTAAATTTAAATTTCGTTCATCTTTAACCAGATAATAGTTCCTTAAATTTTGAAGTTCGTAATTTCTAACTCTTGTTTCAATCCAAGTGTTTATGCATATTTAAAGCCACTAATCAAACAACAGAGATAAAAATTTTTTGGATATCGCGGTCGAGAGCTTATAAACTATATTAAGTTATGAAATGAACAAATTAATTGTAGGAAGAGAGAATGGTCTAAAACAGAGAGCCACAGAGAATCACAATTAAAAGGTTCAAATGCCAATATTAGAATTGTTTTTTCTATCCAACATATGATGGAGAAAATATACGCATGAGCGAACGGATTAGTGTGCGCAAGATTCACCGACGTGAAAAATGGTAAAAGTTTGAAATCTATAATCGACTATACATTTTATCGTTCGACTGCATAATTATATACTAATTTTGACATTAGAAGTCGCGTTTCTATTCTATCAGGTATGTTTTTTATCATGTACAATGAGATCCTTGTAACGACTTCCAATCATACGGAGGAGGAATTTCTCCTCGCTTTCTGAAAATCGGACGAGCGTCGCCGGTATTCAGGGGTAAGTGACACCGGCTGAACTCTCTCGTGTCTATATATAAACGAAAATAAACCAGAATGACATTTGAACTATACTCTTACTCTCGCCCCTCTTTTGGCCACGACAGGCCTAAAGAGAAACGTAGAGAAGGACGAGAGGGATTGAGACGTCGCAACGAATGTCTGAGAAAAATTGTGTCAGCTAAATCAGGGGGCTCCTGATCTCTTTTTGAATGATAAGCCTTTCTATCTTCTCTCTTGTATTATTCTTCTTTATAATTAACTGTTCATTTCCGACGTATTAGTATAAGTTGCGTATATGTATTTTGATGGTTCGGGAGGTTTAAACGAGTCTAAAGATCTTGACCAAAAAGAGAATGTCGATGATTCATTGGATGCATGACGCATTGTAATCTTGATATTGCCAATTATGTCAACGCAATGTTGCATATATTTAGCGTTTGATCTATCTATCATGGAAAGATCTACATATAAATAACTTTTCCGACTGATGCGCACATGCGCTAAAAATGGTATGCAATATGATCGAGATTGAGGAAAAACCAAATGATGTTAGTCATAAAATTGGACTACTCGTCGAAACATTAAAATATATTGTAATAATAATCGCTGGCAAAGTGTTTCCAATTTCGCGATTGAATAATGATAGATTAATTTATATTATATTATATTATATTATATTATATTATATATTTATATTATATTTACATGAAAAACATTACGTTAAACTGCCTATTTTAATAATTTTTAATAATTTTTACATGATAACCTAACATGAAGCAATTGCTTTGATCAATATTCATAATTGAGTCCTAGAAGAACTAATTCACTATGCAAATTATCGTAAATATGTGCCGGAAAGATTTGCCATTGTCTGAAGGAGGAACACTTAATTGTCCACTCGTCCATAAAAACATTCCTCGCGATATCATCGACATTGTTGTCGTAGGAAGTAAGATATATGAAGAATTAACTCACGTTGCAGAGGAAGGTTGTATATCGGGTGGTGAAGAAGAGAGAAACTTCGATTAAATTCCACATTGAAGAATCTCAGAACTATTATTAAAAAATCACTATTGTTAGCTTTACTTAAAAAGTTATCAGGCTCAAAATTTGATGTGCGATCACGAGACTTAAGTTATATCTTGCATTTTATCACTATAATTACATGTCATTAATCTCCCATGTGACTCTAATTAAAGGTGTAGTCTGAGGATACGCGTTAATGATCAGATATAATGTAAACATTTCTGTCCTACAGCCGCAGGAGCATACTATATCATATCTCAAGATCGTTGCTTTATGTACATGTGTACAGATTTCATGTGTTACGATTCGGCTCCGAGGCAATCAGGACTCTTTAACGAGTCCTCGTGCTTGTTAAATTGAGCGTGGGTTTGCCAGACTGGTACTAACAAGACAATAAAGAATCACTTCGGCTTCTGTATTTTAAGTCATCGCGTTGATTGCGCCAAGTATTTGAGCAGAGTCATCCTGCCTTTCCGGTTCTGATGTCAAAATTGTATCAAAGCTATGCTTTTTTGTGGGAAGAGCTTAACATTCTAAATGTCTTTAGTAAGAATGCATCGGATAAAATTATCGAACATCGGATATCTGAAAAGAACGTAACATCGAATATCCGATATCCGGTCGGATATTCGGGAAGGCAATTTTTCGAGTCGGATATCCGATATTTTTCAAATATCCGATCGGATTTCGGGACAATGTCTAAAAAAAACTAAATAAAAAAAGAAAAAAGGGAGCAGAAAGAACTGTATTAATGATAATTATAGAAAGAAAAAATTGTTTGATTTTGCAGTAATATAAGATATTATAGCATTATCAATACTTGCATATTTATTTACAGAATTTTTATATAATAAAAAATCAACAATTTAATAATATAAAATTTCAACTAGATATATTCTGGGATACTAATGATATCCGGTCGAACAGTAAAAAAGCGCTGGATAATACCGGATACTTTTCGGATATGCATCCCTAGTCTTTAGTCTTATTAGTCAACGTTAACGTACGAGTGGGAATTAAAAATAAATTATACATTAAACGTATTCTACGCTTTGATTTTATTCATGCGACGTATGAATAAAAATGAACCCGAATTGAACGCGAGCGCGCAAAGCACGACGCTGACGAAAATGCATTCCAACGTTGTTGAATCACAATGAGCTTCGGCAATTATTCGCGATGTCGAAAGCCTCGCGGAAAACGAAGTGGCTGGAGTTTGTTGTGCAAACGTTTCGCAGAATAATTCCCGGCGAAACGCCTGCACTTTATTTGATGCATTTATGGAAAACGATGGACAGTTAAAAGGCGTCATGAATTCATTGGACTGTTTTTCCTGTTAACTTTTACGGAATATCTATAGCTGATATTCATAGTACGTTCTTAATTTAAGTATCTATTAGTAATTAAGTAATATCTTAAGATGCTAATATAGCTCAGTAAGTGACTTATGATATCTTAAGACTGTACTTAAGACAGTTTTAAATATAAGAATCGACTATAAATATCAGCCTACATCTCTTCTTTATGAATAGTTTTGATGGCACATGCAACAAGATGTCGCGATCACGTGTGCAATGTTATGCTCTACATCTTCGGTTATAAAGCGGCGTTTTTGTTATAGATATAACGTGAAAATAAACGAGTGCGTGAGATTGCGTGCATCTGTGTCGTTTTATGGAATATACATGTATACGTGTAATCGTAATCGTGTGCGCATTAATGTTATTCTATTGAGACGAGGAAACATTAGGCTTGAACATAAAGTCGACAACTATTGTATTTCTATACAACATGCTTATAGATTTTCGTATTTCAGATTAATATTAAATATACACGAAATGTACACAGAAAGAACGGCCTTGCTAACGATTTAGGTAGATACAGATTTAAAAATAATTTTTTTAGACAAAATAATTATGTAGAATGTTGAGGCTGATTGCTAGAATATCAAAATTGTTCACAGAGTTGAAAAATTTGCGTTAAATTTAATACATTTTACATGTTCCTAATCGTCCACTCAAATTTAACATAAAACAATGTTAGAAAGTAACAAATATTACACAAAAAATTAACAAAAAGAATGTAACATTGAAACAATTTGTAAGCAAATTATAAAAGCATGTCATTTTCAGGAAAACATTTAACAATTTAGTTAACATTTATAAAATATTAAATTAATATTTTATTCATTTATCTTAGAATTTACGTTTGAAAATACATTATTTTTATATTATTTGTTTATTTAAGTGTTAAATATCATATTTAATGGTTTAACCAAAATTTTTTTAGATCCGTATCTATCTAAATTTTTAGATACTTCGACAAAATCATCTTTTTTTCCTATAAATATCCATAGAAATCTTTATATCAATAAATATCCGCGCGTAATGCATGACATTTCGCGAAACGCAAGCGAATCATAGTTCGCATCCAACATTTTCGAATGTTTTGCGGTCGCGATTTCCGCGTGAGACAAGGAACGATTGCAACGGAAGGAAACATCGGACGTCCATTTCCGTCTCGAATAGTCACATTCGAGAGGGAAGAACAATAGGGGTGTCCCGACGCGGGACACGCTGCACGCCTTCTATCTTCTCTTCGTCGAAAGGGGAAAAAAGGGGGAACCGGATTTCCGAAAAAGGGAAAGCGAGTCGCGGGATGCAGGTTGCCTGTGCGTCTCGCAGTGCGCACGCACGCACGCACGCACGCACGCACGCACGCACGCCCACGCGAATGCGATAAATTATGTGAGGAGGCGGGCCTCGCGACGGAGCATAGAGGGCCCACCATAAAAGAACCTGTTACGTTCCAGATATTAGCCCGACGAGCGCATATAAAATTGACTACATTATGAATGAGGGGGGGGGGGGTATTCTTGTCTATTCTCTTTTCCGACACGAGACGAGATCACAATGAGAGCTGGGTAGGAAATAAACGCAAATAGGGTCACCAGGGTAATCCTCGACGCGGTTAATGGCATCACCGTTACACAATAAATAAGTACAGGCTTGCGAGCTTGTTGTGACTGCCTTTAAGAGTTATGTCCCACATATGGGACCAGCAATTATAGTTACCCCCAATAAAAGTGCCGTAGACGTACCGTCTCTTACAAATTTTTATCTAGCCTGCGATATCCAGGATTGCGATCGTTTTTGCAAAATGTTCAGAATAAAAATAAAAGCACATTTTTTTTTTCACTTCAACTCTGTCCCGTTATTTTGCTTTGCAAGTAATTTTATTAAAAAGAAAAAAAGAGATGAGCCCCTCTCTCTCAGGACACAAAATTTTCGCTCGAAGCTGTTACTTGCTTCCGGAGGAACGTCGGGGGAGCATTTTACCGAGTATCGTGCGATTCTTTATTCCTGTTTATCGATCGACAGCAAAACCGGTATGCGTACCGTACTATACGGTGTTTCGTAAAACGGGTAACCAGCAACAAAGAGCATGAGGAGGGAGGAAGGTTCATACGGTAGTTTCGCATCAGCCGATGCGACGCTATTGTAATTACGAGACATGGTGCCGGATAAGAACAGTTTTCTGCATGGAATAAGGTGCCGTGAGTTTTGACGATCAGGGATCATAAATAAATTGACAATATCCGATGGAGATGACGCGATCGTATTTAGTACATGTCCATTACAGGGTAAAAATAAACTACGTTCACTCACTCACGATATTAGCTATCGCTCAAGTGCATACTCGAGTCGCTCTTTTTAATGGAGCTGCATGAATTGCTCATATTGTTTTAGCACTTCAACGAGCGATAAGGTCACTTCCATACGTTCAACATACGTTTTACATCCGAGTATTTATAATCGAATAAACTACATAAAATCTCTAAAATCTTTGGAGTGGAATTTAATTCTAAAGAGTGACAATTGAGCTACACTACTGTTAGAAATGTTCTTAAATTTTATTAACTTTTAAGTTACACAATTTGAATTTAATTTCAAGACATTACATTCAATTTAATGTATTTATAACTAAAAAGTATATTTGCATGTACATAAAATTTAATATATTTTTCATGAAAATTTATGAAATTTAATGTACACGTTCATTACTACTGTAACTTAATTTTCAGTTAAATCATTCATTACTTTTTGTTCATAATCACGAGCTTCATTTATATGTAAAGGAAGCTCGTGGTTACATTTCTAACAGCGTAATGTTGAAAAATAGTTAATTGTAAATTTTTAAGAATAAAATTTTATTTTTTAAAGATTTATAGATTTCATTCCAAAGATTTTTTAGAGAGTACGTCGGATAAATAATGAATTTATTTTCATTTATATATGTATAAATAAGTCGTCATATGTATAAATAAGTCGCGTAACTAATTCACTTCTAAAGTACAATCATGTTTGTAATATTTTAAAGTAATAGAATTAAAGTCAATAATCCGATGGCAAGACGTTATAGAAATTTAAATGATAAATGATTCGGCTCGTAAACTCGTGATCGAATCGGCCTTTTTGCAGATTGAATAAGACGTGCGATTTAGAAAACGATATTTGCGCGCAACAGCACGGAAACATAGAATCTTAATTGAAAACCTGAATTGCATTGATCACAATTAATTTGAATTGCGTTAAGCGGTTCCAAGCCGTTCTGTACACGTTTTGGATTTTTTTGGATTAGTCTAAATCCCGATAGCGTGAAATACATATATAGTCGAGAGAAATTATGCGGCAATCGCCTCGCTTGCACTTTGCAGTTGCAACGTGGCAGCTGCCTCATGTCGAGCGCGCTTTATCGCAGCTGTACTCGCGATACATCGATCATACGAGAGTAAGTAACTGCACTACGGATTAGAGCGGTAAAACGAAAATTCGCAATTTATGCTTGTATTTGCTGACAATAAATTCCCGTTAATTCAATCAGTCCTACATATACATGTAATTGCAGTATTAAATATCCGGAGAGGCGAGCTAAGAAATTATGAAGAAAAGATTTATTTATGTTACGCAAAAATAAAAATACAAATAATTTTCATATCGCACGTCCGTAAAAAAGTGACACAAGTCGAAATTTTTCAAACTTCATATTATATGCAGATTGTATTCTAAATAATCGGTCTTCAGGAAAAATAATACAAGCTGAATACTTTTCAAAGGAAAATGATACAAGAAAAAATGACAGATCAAAATAAGAGCATTTTTTAAGATAACATAACACTATAACAAAATTAATATCTATATTTTGCTTGTAGAGAATTTGAAACAAACAGCGATTCAAAGTTAACTTATGTTTAATACTGTCGTAATAAATTTATTAAATTTATAAAATACAATTTTTTTTCCTCCTTCCTGAATTCTGTATTTTTGACTCTTTTCGCGAAGGTGCGATATGCCTAAAATTCATACGTTTTTAATGTATGTCTTCAGTTCAAAATATATACGTGTCTGTCGTTAAGTCGATTGCCAATCACTCTGTTCGTAATTGCTCGGATTAATATCGTGATTTACAAGCATCTTGATTACCTCGCTGCACCATCGCCGGAAGCCAAAGTCGAGAGTCACTCTCGTAATGATCCGTGCGCGAAACAATGATTGGTGTAAACAGTGCACGCGTGCGAGGACCGGTCACCCGAGAATCTCTCGACGCGAGATCTCGCACACGCCGTACTCGAAAGCTGTACTGACGAACGGACGATGCAATAAGCGAATCGAATGCTGCCGCCAGCCATTACGTTGCTATCGCGAAGAAGAGAGAAGGAAATGCGGCCGACACAATTTTAACATATTACATACTGCGCCAGTCGATGACCAGCTGTGCTACTCCAACTTGTCTCGTCGATATAAAATTATAAAATATATAGCTAACAATATTTCTAATTAATAATAGATAGAGATATATATAATTTTCTACGATCCATAATCAAGTTTAGTTATTTAATCTTGAATTTTTATGAAGAATATTAAAGGAAATCATCAAACAGGAAAAACCATTGCAGATTTAAATTTTGAAAATTGAAATCTTATTTTTATTTATAAGTCTTGTTTGGAATTAAATCTTATTTCGTTCAAAATGGTATTATATTCGAAATTGTACTTTACCCCACCGTTTATAAGTTCAGAAACAATTTATACAATTACTTACAATTTTCTTGCATCTCACAAAATGTTAAGTTAAAAGTCTTTAAAAAATGTTTTAACAATTAACTTGCAAAATAATAAATTTTACAAATCAAAAACATTATAACAAAAATTTTTTCTCTTCTTTCTTTGTTCTATAAACTCTTTAATAAAGTTAAAAAATATTTTATAAAAAAATAAATTAATCGATGTGTAAAGAGAATTTTTATTTATAATATTTATTTTATTTATAATATTTAATTTCTATTGTAACTATAATAAAAAAAAAATAAATAAAAAAAATAAAAAAAAAGAATCGTACAAGCTCTCGAGAGTTTGTAATTTTGTAGTCAAAATTTGTCATTTGTTGTGTTGAATGCACAATCTTTAAATTTTCATTGATAGATTTTTGTAAAATTCATTGAAATCCGTGCGATGTTTAACGTGTTATGTAGTGAGCGACGTGTGCGAGCCCCGGACTCTTGAACATTACCGTTATTGCTTTATTAAAGCTCGTACGTCATTGATCAAACTCTCTCACAGTCTCTGAGTGATTTCACGACCTCGCTGCCAGCAGGTGCGAGCGAAAAATATAGGGTAGTACTTTACGAAAAGAATCGGGAAATATAGTTTTACGAATTCGAAGTCGATCGTTTTTACGATTGCGATACAAAGTTTAATCTATTATTAAGCTTAAATAAACAACGACGTTAATTGGCTCCTCTCTTTATCTCTCTTTACAAATTAAATGTATTTCTAAATTCTGAGAAAAAAACTTGTAATTTTTTAGCTGTAATTCTACATTTTGAAAAAAAAAACTATGATTTTACTTTCTTTTAAATTAGGACAAAGGTGATTTTCCATTTAGCCTCAATTTTTATTGAAAATCGATTAATTTGATCTTCAACGCGTAAAAACTAAATAAATGGGTTGTCTCGGTGTGTCATCCGTTTTTTTTTCAAGCACAAGATGCACGTAACGGTTCATGCGTACATGGACATATTAATCGACATACGTCGAATCTCAACTTTACAACCTTAATGACGCGATTGACAGTTTAGCGACTGAAGTGGCGCAGTCGTTAAACCCGACACCCGACACTCCGGAGATATCCTATTAGTGAGCGATGCAGAGAAGAAAGGATAATGACTCATCTCATCGCGGGAGGTGCAACGATTAGTACACGATCCCACCCTATCGAGAGCGCATTCTTTTCCCATGCAATCTATCAATCGTTCTAAAGTGCTTTACTTATACGCTGCCGACTCTTGCGTGACTTTATCTCGCGCTTGGAGTAAAAGATCGTTGACGTTAAAATTTATACGAGGTGCTAGAAAAGTAACTATTCCTTCGAAATTAGAACAACCGGGATATATACGAATCTTTTCAAAGGTGAAACTAATCGAGTCCACGAAACAACAAAACAAAGAAAATTGATAACATTATAAGGTAATCTTTATATAGTAAAAAAATGTTATGTTTGCGTTAAAATTGGTCTTTGTTAAAAATGTTTTGTGTTGAATTCTTAACATACCCGAAATAATTTAACACAATATGATTATATTATTTGAATATTTTACGTTAAATTGACATTAATATTTCTTAGTATTAAAATAACATAATTTATGAATAAATAAAAAAATAAAATAAAAACAATGTAGTTTTAAAACATATATTATAAATGTTAATTTTACTAAACAAATGTGCTTCCACAATTTGTATCAAAATTACTTTTGTGTTAATTTTTACATGTTTGTGTTTCTAACATATTCGTCTTGTATCAAATTAATGCAAAAATTTGAGTGGACTGTAAAATGTGTTAAATTTAATAGAAATTTTCCAACTGTATGTACAAAAGTTTGACATTCGAGCAACTAGTTTGAATAATTATTTTGACGGTTTAATCAAATTATTTTCAGATTTGTGTCTAGTTAAATTTTTAAATACTTTAAATGTGAAATGTTAAATTCATGACAAATTTGCCAATAGTGTAGTACTAAAATAAGAATATTAACTCTCTAAAATAAGAATTTACAGAAAGTGAGATCAGTTTAGCTCGTGGAAGGTTCACACGTGATTCACGGCTGAACGTTATTGATAATCGAGATCTCCGCCGGAAATAATTCGCACGGATCTGTGCTTCGAGATAGCTCGACACGCCGAAGTATAAGCATCAGCTTACGATATTGAAGTGGGCTATAAGAAAAACGGCGTCGCGTCGGCACACGTGACTGCACTCGTTAATCAATAATAGTCGTACAAGCTACGACTCGAGTGATTCGATGTATATAAACTTCACGATTCGCCTCCGCGTACGAATGCTGAAACAGTCGTTTCAAAAGTTTCGAAGGCCCGTTCTTGTCGTAGGATGCGAGGAAAGTATCGACTCAAGGCCGACTCGAGATAATCTCCGAGCCGAGATCTATAGAGTTGAATTAACATGAGATCTCTCTCGCCCCTTTCTCCCTTGCTCTTAAAGACGAATGTTCAAATCCCTCGTGTAGGAATGACGAATCATCGATCGATGACTCGCATTCGGTTGTGACGTTAAATGACGCGACGAATGTATAGGATGTTCTGACGAAAACATGAAGGCACAACGTTGCAACAAGTAATATACCTATAAATCCAACAATATTAATTCATTATATATATTAGAAAGTGTAATATCTTTTCATGCTATCATTCTGGTTCCACCAGCCACATCAAGTACATCGAGATTGACACTCGCATTGTGCTAAATAAAAAGAATAGCAAGCACCATGTAAACAGAGAGTTGCTGTCTTGTAACCAGGTCTGAAACTTAGGTCTTTTCTGTGATCAAATTTGTGTATACACTTAAAATAAAGTACACGTTTGATTTGCAAAAGCGAAAAAGAGAGTTCTATAATTTAGTGCAGGAAGAAAGAACAGATCTCAGGTGAAAATCCCAAAGTAAGCAAAGACACTAGATGTTGACCAAAAAAATTATAAATTTACTAGAATATTTATAGGGGTATTTATAGGGATAGTGCGGGGGTTCGAGAAGACGTATTAGCGTTATTTGTATCATTCTGTCTTCATTATTTATTAGTAGCGCTAACAGCGTCTCCCAGAATGCCTCTATGATTTAATTCATTGATCAATCCTAATGAATTTGCTTACTTTTGTAATTTTCATTTGCTTTTAAGATACACAATTGACCTTCCGTACACATATCGATTAAATTGGAGCAAGACGATTCCGAATTTCGGATAGAAAAGATATTCCGACCTTTGTCCTTTGGATTTTTTATCTTTATCACTGGAATACTTGCGGCTGTTTTCCTTTTAAGAGACACAAGTATCATTCTGGCTTTATATTGAATGAATGAATCATTATTCATTGAATGCTAAGAAGGATAGAACGTCGACTGTGTCTCCTAAAAGGAAAGCAGCCTGAATAGGCGCAGTCGTCCAGCTCCGAAATCTATAGATAAGGATTTCGATACCTAGAAGGTTCTCGAAAATGTCGTCTGTGGAGACCGGCGCGGAATGTTAACGATATAACCAACTGCGAACACCTGTTCACGGCACAAATGAAAGGATGGCAGATTCCCGGTCTTGCGAAGGTCTTGCGTGTCCTGGGGACGCGTGTTTACCCGCGACTCTGGAAGAACCCCACCCTCAGCTTCAGCGTTGGCGACGCAACAAACACAGGCAACTTGCACGTATACCGCGATGATGTGGGAACGGTGGAATCGCGTCTGGATGAGGAAAGACGTCGGCGAGGGAGTGGGACCGCATAGATTCGCGGCCGGGACTTGTCATGTTGCGCGAAATTTTATTTTATTATTTACTCACGATATGAGCGCGTCCCCCAGGTGTCGGGCTCCAGGATGGCTGGCCGGATGATTTCCTCGCGACGATGTCGGACGTCACGCGTCCGTCGCGTCGCGACGCACCACTCGGTCACTCGGAGCCGATTCACAACGGTCTCAGGACCGTACTCCGAGAGTCTCTTCTCTCCACGCGACCACGCAACGGTACCCGTCAAATGTGACACACGCCCGCCATGTTGCCACGGCGACGCCAGCGCCACCCGACGGCCCGACAATGCGGCGCCGAAACGATGCTCAGCGCGAGCGCCAATTTCGAACAGTTCGAACGTACCGACTGCGACGTATGTCTCAGCAAACAAGAATGGATTTAAATGAATTGAAATGGATTCAGATTATATTTTCAGAAATATTGATTCATGAATGTTAAAATAAATGCTTTTCAATCCTGAATGCATTTTTATTCATTTATAGGAATTGCATGGAGCATATCTCTATACCTTTCAATCTAAAAATAATATTAGCTTTTTCTATGCATTGTGAATACTATTCAAAATTTTGAATAGGAAATGCAGTGTTTCGATCCAATTTAATTGAATCCAATTGAATCGAATCTCTATGTCTTTCAATCTAAAAATAGTATTAACTTTTTCTGTGCACAATACACATATTGTGAATACTGTTCAATTCAAAATTTTGAATAGGAAATGCAATTTTTCAATCCAATTGCATCCAATTGAATCTAATTGAATCCAATTAAATCCAAAAAAAGTATTCGCTATTTAAAATATTGATTCATGAATGTTAAAATAAATGCTTTTCAATTCTGAATGCATTTTTATTCATTTATAGGAATTGCATGGAGCATATCTCTATATCTTTCAATCTAAAAATAATATTAGCTTTTTCTATGCATTGTGAATACTATTCATGTATTCGGATAGAAAAAAATTTCAATCCATTTTAATCTATTCTGGATTGTAAAAGATATCTGGGATAATTGTCAATAAAACAGTTGCAAAGGAGAAAAAAGTAAAAGGTAAAAATCAAGAAACAGGAAACAAAGAGCATCTTGTAAAACAGGCTTTAAATGATATGAGGCTTGTTCTTTTTAGTTAAATTTTTTGCACTTCCACAAAATATTTTTTGTCTCCAACGTGAAGAGAAAAGGAGGAAAGATGAACTGTGCAAGAAGTTCAATTAAAAAGAACAGATTCATGATTAAAGTATGTCAACATGCGCATTCGCTAAATATTATTCTATATTCATATGGATAATTATAGATATACAATTGTATTAATATTTGCTAATATTGGCGTACAGATCGTGTCATCTGGAGCAACCTTCGATGGAATGTTTTTCGAAAGATTAGTACATGAATGATTATTCGAGGCCGCTAGAGGCGCTACTATGCTAGATTGATATTGTTTTTATTGTTGCTGTCGCCGCGTATGTTATGTTACGGACGTACAAGAAAGTTTCTGTGAAACGCCGACGTTCGCCGAAATTTCTGTGGTACGTAGAATCCAATAGAATTGTCCGAATTATCATTGTCTAATCATAATAATCGTCTCGAGTGACGGTTGCGATTAATAGCGTCTTGACTTGCTGTTCACAGAACACACGTGGCACGATTAGGATACCACGTGGGTTTTACCTATCAGGGCGATTAATTGACACTTCTATTCGACGAGGACATCTCCTACGATCGGACACCTGAGATCCTGATATCGTTCTGGAGACACGCCAACAAGACTTTGCTAACGAGATTGACGAATTGAAATCCGTAAAGAGGTTAGGTCAAACGGTGCCGCATGCTTTATATTGTAAAGAATTAAGCAAGTTTAGAAGAATTTTAATAGTGGCATAACATGAGTATCTTCCTTGTCGAAAAGTTGTAATTAAGGAAGAAAGATTTGTAGATTTAAGATTTTTATGTTAGATTTGACAGAAACTAGCTTGTCTTCAAATTTAATAAAAAAACTGAGAGTATGGCGGATCAGAAGTTGTTTTCGGAGCACATATACGATATTAAATTTCAAGAAGAATTCAAAAAACACTGGCACTCTCAAGGCGATTTTAAGAGCGCCAATCTGGAGATCATATCGAAACCTTTCAAAGTGTGTAAGATATCAAACTTCTTAAGAGACGAGATCCTAGAGAACTTAAAAAGCGAATTGGAACGTCATGATTATATACGCAAAGTCCTTGATCTCTATCAGTTTGAAAAAACTGAGGATCTGCACCACTTTACTGACAAGTATATTCAAATGTTGAACAGATCTTTTTGGAAAGATCTGATATCATGGATGAGCCGCAATACAAACATTGAGTTAAACGGAAAGGTCTTGATGTCGAGCGCCCGTTATCGTAATACAGACCGTTTATTATGTCACGATGATAACATGATTGATAGAAGAATCGCTTATATATTGTATCTAACTGATGATTGGTCAGAGGAAGATGGTGGTGCTTTAGATCTTTTCGATACGGACGAAGAAGGCTCACCTAGGAAGGTAGTGAAATCATTAATTCCAGAATATAACTCCCTAGTGTTCTTCGAAGTAGTGGAAAATTCTTACCATCAAGTAGCCGAGGTATTGGCACATGATAAGTGCAGGTGGTCAATCAATGGTTGGTTTCATGGTCCATTAAAAAAGGATTTTCGTAAGTCACCCAGACACGAACCAGCCAAAACTTTCCTGGAACCGAGTTCTACCAAAGTGAATTTGCATTCCTGGGTTTCCAATGATTATCTGGAACCCAGCATAATGGACCAAATTCAAGAGGATGTCGAGATATCATCTTATACGTTTCTTAAAAACTTCTTGAAAGAATCTGTGTATCAACAAATTGCAAATGATTTAACGTCGCAGGATATCAGCTGGCGGATGATAGGCCCGCCGGATATACGTCACTATGAAATAGCTGACGAACAAACTTTACCGAAACTATTGAGAGATTTCTGTGATCTATTTAAATCTATTTCCTTCTTTCAATTGTTGAAGAAATATACAGGACTCGATTTGGTGCCCGAGAAAACAAAGAGACCTAAGATGACATTAGAGTTACAGAGGTGGTCGTCGGGCTGTTATACGTTGCTATATGACAAATCGTTATTGAAAGATACTTCAGACGAGTCAACGCGAGCATTAACTTCAGATTTCTCGACCAGTGAGGTCAACCCGGATACAAATAAAACGCGTCGAGAATTGAAAAGGGAACGAACCGATGATGCTTCCCCAGCAAATTCATCTGATAAAAGAAAGATAGCCAGGTATCATAATAGACAATCAGACGTTGGTATGCGCTCGAATAAACATGAACATAGCGTGAATGTAGACGAAACTTCCTCGTCTTCAGATGAGATGTTATCTCATAGTGATACACTGGACAATGACAACGAGGATGATTCTGTCAGTGAGAATGGCGAGTTTCTGCTTGATGTGATAATACAGTTCCATACACAAGATGCCAAAGGCACGCCGAAAACAGAAGATACGATAGATTTTGTGGATCCTGATGCGCAGGAAGGTATTCTAATTCAAATCCCAATGCAAGATAATCATCTTTGTCTAGTCTATAGGTCAGTCATGATATGTCGTCTTCATAAATACTTGAATCATTTCTATGATGGCTATTCTTACACTTTTCTATGTACATATTACGAGTAGCATGATTCTTCATATGATTTGTTGATTAATATTGTTCTGTTGAAACAGATTAAAAAGGATAGGAAGATTCGTGTTTTAAGTCCGGCATTGTTGTTTCGTGGTAATCGACCAATATATTTTCCTGAATTAAGACAACAACATTCTCTTTGCGAGTGAAATAGTTCTCCTTTAAATATAACATTCTAGTCTCATGATTTTTCTTATTGAAAAAAAGTATAAATATATCACATATGCATAAATTTTTATGAAACCTGCTGATTTAAGTGGATGACAGTATTCTGAATGAAAATATAAAAAGAAAATGATATATATATATATATATCATTTTCTTTTAACATTCGTATTCTAATGTTATTATATCAGAAGAGAGAATCTTATTTTTTTCTTTAAATGAAAAATGTAAAACATATTATTTGCACACGAAGAATGTTTTTATAATTATATGTGAATTGCTTTGTAGACAAATATTAAAGAAAAAAAATTGTGAATAATATATGAATTCTTGTCTCAATACACAGATATATTCCAGTCATAAAAAATGTTTCTAATTTTAGACAGGATTTTTCCAGTAGATGCATGTTATGTTCAAAAAATCATCGGTACGTTAGCGATTTATGTGCTTAAGTTATGAAAGTCTTGCAATGATTTTGCTAGGATGTAGATTAATATTACAATGCAGGAGACATATAATTGTTTATTGGATGTGATATATACATGGCATAAAAGAAAGTCTTTCGTTTCATTTGCGAGAATCACAGCAAACGTAAGGTTCACATGCAGTCGTGAAGTTGAGTGAATGTGAGTGCAGCGAGGGAATTGCGTTAGCGGGATGAATATCGAAAAAAAAGTCTCCCTCGTATTTTACACGTGCTGTTCGCAGCATCCGGAAACTTTTCTTTCGCTCATCCTTGGAACTTATGAAACGCACGTAGATGAATATTGTGCTTAGTGTACACGACAGGGAATCAATGTACACGCTTCGTCTTTTTTTTTCTGAGAATCGACGCAATTCTATATTGATGGGATAAAATCTCCCAAGCCGAATTTAGTTGCAGAAAAGAGGAAGAGAAGAAAGAAGAAAGAGCGAGAGAAGAGTGAAAGCTTACGCTGTGTGGACGTTCCGGTGGTTACATTCGGTTTCGGGTTCCTGCACTTGAATCCTGGGTCGCGGCAAATTCTGTTGTCCTGTGCCATCCTTAGTAGTGGTCTTTGTCGTGATCTGACAGATAATAAAACCTGTTTTAGTGCAAACACCGCGAATGACGCGATGAGATTGTAACTTGATGCGAATCGGGATGAATGGCTTAAGGACCGCGCTTAACGCGCTAAGAGTTTAATCATTCGACGAAATAAATGGAGAGTTTATCCGCCGCGTTTTTCCTCTCATCGTATTCTATTTCGAGCAATTGTGCCGGAAGCTATTAATGGGCGCACCTACGATACAGCTCCGTTCCGGATGACGCCATCGGGCAATCTTTAAGCGATCGTAAATTCGTTCGTCTGATTGATCATTACTTAACTTAACTATTACAATAAGAAGATTGGACAATCGGTCGAGCTTCAAAATTGTCCTATTTTTTTAATCTAGCTATTACAATAAGAAGATCACAGGACGTTTTATTTAATCCTAATTGACATTCGCGGTGAATCCGGACATTTTTAAAAATTGCTTTGAAAAATTATTCATAACAAATATTTTTCATTTTACATAATTTTGAGTTACATACTCTCGATTTTTGATATTGAAAATGAAAAAATCAAATTTCCAATTTCATTTAATTACGTTAATTTTAGATAAAGATGTGTACATTAATTTAAAATACTACTACTATTGAACTCGCAAATACCTGCAAAAGAAAATTTCGGAGCAAATGTCGATTAGAGAGAATTTTTTAAGATTGTTATAAATGTAAAATGATTATATTATTATGAATGCTATTGAGATTATTACGAGTTTAATACCTAGAAAAAAAGTTAACGATAATCGCAATCTTATTAAAATTATTACTTTCACACTGATTGTGAGAAAAAGTGTTTTGTATTTATGATTATAATTGAATAAAATAATTATGATTAAGAGCTCCATTTATATAGTTATTATGCTAATGTTAGTAATAATAATGATAGTAATAATAATTATATTTTTAATATTATACGCTTTAAAAAATATATAGAAGGCATCGAAAATATATTACAATTATTTTCACTGTCAGCTCTATATTTCTTTTGCTGACTTATACGAGTCGACGGGCCCATTATTAGACGATGGATTCGTAATTAGACGATTATCGATTATTGCGCGTGACGAGACGGAACAAGACATTTACGCAGATTACCAATCACCTGGGACGTGGAGGCAATCCCGGCCATCCGTTTCCGCAGCTCGTTCAACTGCAATTCCTGCTGGAAACTGGCATCGTTCTCCTGCGACTCCTCTCGCTTGCCTCCTTCGATCGATTCCGTCGAGTATTCGACTTGGACCCAGGGGCAAATTGTCGGCGACGACTGCAGTGAACCTTTGCTTCCAGGTCGGGACAGACGCGGGGAGAGTCGTCTCAATAGTGACACAAGTTTCGATCTAAAGCGATACTTTTATCACTCATTTGGCGATACTTATATGCGACACGAAAAAAAACACGAGAAAAATATAATATAATGAAAATGATTTATAATTGATAAGAAACTTTTCAAACGTGTTTTTCTTTCTTTGAAATGTTTATTATATCACTTTTTCACTTTAAAAATGTCACAATTAAAAAATATAACTTTGAAATTATTATCATGAATAAGTAGTATAAGTAAATATTATTTTATCAATCATCGAAAGTGAATTTTAAACTTTTATAATCATTCATTATGGATATTTAGGTTGATGTCAAAAGCGAAGAAACACATAGATAATAAAAATCCTTGTAAAATACATTTTTCAATAAATCAATATTTGCATTTGATAGAGTACACTTGTAAAATGTAACGAAACTCTCCTCTTATTTCAAATTAATACAAAATTACATTTATTTCATTTCGACATCATGTAACTTGTTTCTTGGTTAGACATATTATAAATTAATTCAGTTTAAATAAATATAATAAATTATATTCAGTTTAAAATATGTTTTACAAATACAAATCTAGTCTATCGATGACAAATGTTGCTTCATTAAAAAATATTTACTTTTTAATGTAGATTTTTGTAAACATTTTCTTTATGTATTTTTCTCGTTTCTGATGTTTTCAACTTCATAAAAACCTTCACGATTCAAGAAGAATGATTTAAAAAATTGTCAAAATTCAAGAAGGATGATTTATTTAAGTGGTTGTGAAGTGAAAATGGCAAATATGACATTTGATTATATATTAAGTATATGTTATTTTTATCGATATAATATGATTTGTCAATATTTTTCTGTCGAAAATTGATGCATAATTTCTCTCCTTTTCTGAGAAACCTAATTTTCTGGATCACTTTTGAAATAAAAAAGCGATATGTGGAATTTTAAATGTTCATTTTTTTATGTCAATATGTTAATTATATGTATTTTGAATCCCAGAATAAATGAAACCTACGCCGCGCAATTTTCACTTTGCTAATTATTTCATAAAAGTGTAATCAATCAATTTATCTTCTTTTTCCGCGGCGAACTGCGTTTCCGTCGAGTTTTACATTCCCATCGCATGTCTTCCGAGCGAATGTTATTATCCGCTTTGTTTTTTAGCAAATTAATTGCTGTTTCCAATGTAATCGAATACTGCATTTTCTTGGTATCCACCTCGTTGCGTGTACATACACATTGTGTGTATACGACGTTATCGCGATTTGCTTTTCGCTAAACCTCCCCCGCCTTCATCCCATTATTACTGCCCGCTGATTTCTTCTTGACTCGCAAAAGTCTACCGTTATACTTTTCTGCTCGGCGGCCGCGCTCTCAGAGGGAGAGCTTGTCATAAATTATTTGCTTTCATTGCGTGCATGAAACGGGTTTGCACGCGAGGTGCATCGACATGGATTAGCATACCTCGTGCTCGGTGTCTGAAGATGATCGGAAGTGAGAGGCGTGCTTCTGGAAAGCTGTTCGGCGCTTCGCGTCGTATTTCCCCAGTGGAGTTGGTTGGAGCTGAAAGTGACGGATCTTCCTACTCTCCAGTCTAGGCTGCTGCTTTGTCTAGCTTGTAGATCTGGAAGGGAAAAGAACGAAAAATGACAAATCGAAGCTTTATTTAAAATTACAGGTCGAAGCTTTACAATTACATTTCCACAAGTCGCATCCACATTTCCCTCAGAAATTACGAAAGTATTTTACTCGTTTAACTTTAACTTTAATTTAATTAATCTATCTATTAATTAAACTGAACTTAAACATTTCTCCTTTGTATGAAAATCGAATTCAATTTTATGAATTGAAATGATAAGTTTTTGTTTATAAAAGATGAAATATAAAGAAGAAAAAAACATACTTTAAAAGAAGATTTTATTTTTCTATAATCAATTATTATACCAACATTGCATTTTAAAATATTGCAAATTTTAATGACTCAAAATATTTAAACTTTTTTCTTAGCTATATTGTAGTAGCATTATCTTTTTAAATAAAAAAAGTTTTAATGGGCTTAATATATATAAATTATATAAGAGAGAAATTTAGATGTGCAATTATCAAGAAAAAAAATAAAATTTAAAACAAGTGAACAAGCCGTAATTGAATGACTGACTCCTGAGTTCTCCAGTTCGTTAACTATGTTATGAGTCACAGTTAATGAATTACCTTGTTCGTTGGCGTTCTGGTTGACTCTCCAGTCCAGAGAATTACTATTCCTATTCACGTTATAAATGTTATCACAGGATTTGGTGGCAAGGCATGTCGCGTTATGACGACGTCTCAGCAGTCTTGATACTGGTCCCAAATTTCTGTAAAGATGTAGTATTTTTCAAATAGTTTTTTCTATTTCTATTTTCTATTTCATGCAACGTTAAAAACGAATTAAAAAATCTATTTACAACTTATTAGATATCTCGTATCTAATAAGTTATAATGTCCAGACACAAGATAAAAAAAATGGCATTATCGATCGGCTAGTCAGTTGTTATCTTCGTAAAGCTGATTGACGCCCTATCGCGATAACAAAATATTTCGCGTTTTTTCGTGATGAAAGTAAGGGAGCTTAGAGTCTTGCATAATGAGCTTTCTATAATAAGCCGTTATCTAAGTTTTAAGCCTTAAGCCGTAAGAAATTAACCAATCACAATCGAATGTGAGAAGAATAATTAATTGGTCAATCCCTTAAGACTTAAGGTTTACTACACCTATCGTGTTTGCGTTTGTCTAATAACGTAACAATACATAAGAAAATGAATCAAAGCTTTATTTCCTTTCTTTCCATGAAATAAAAGACTAATTAGAGCACGTAAAAAAATGTTTGGTTAAATTAACTGGAATTTTGATGAAAGTGAACGATCCAGAATTCTAGTTAAGTCTACTAGATTTCTGGTTAAATCTATAAATCTATAACTGAATGGTTATTTCAACTAGAATTTTAATTAACAAGATTTAGTACAAAAATCTTGTAGATTCAACTAATATTCTGGATCATTCATTTTCCACCAGAATTCTAATTAATTCAACCAAACATTTTTTTCTGTGAGGGTTGATTTTCGTAATACTTTATGTATTACATATTACGCAAAAATCTATGCTTCGGCCTTAATATTGATCGAGGAGAAGTGACGAAACGACACTCACTTCTTGAAGCGTCGCGTCTGTTCGATCGGCACGAGCGGCTTGTTCTCGATCGGTCCGCCAGTCGCTTCCGGTTCCGGGCAGTAAGTACCCACTCGCACATGACTGTAAGTCGCTCGTAGCTGCACCCCGTCCAGCGGTCGGAAGTGGCTACGTTCGATGGACGAGACCCGTACGATCTCGATCTTCGGCCGTGCCTCTCCTCCACTTTTCTTCTCCATATTCGACGGAAGGCGACGTCGTCTGTTCTTCTGGATCAACGACAAAATCCACCGACGCCGCACTAAGAGTTCAATTGCTCTCGACCTTATTACCCATTCGATAACGATCCTCCCACGTCGCATCTATCCGTATCGCGAGGGGGAGAGACCGCTGGCGTGTGTCACGCTGAGCAAATGCCCTCGGCTCATCTCTTCTCACCTCCTCGTTCCTTCTCCTCCCCTCTCTCTGGACTGTAGCGATTTTACTATCTCGTGAAAAATCGCGAGACGCTTCCGCGCGGGAAATCGGGGACCGATACGCGCCGATACGCTCAATCCTCGCGCGTAATTAAAGCCGCGAGTAAGACCGGAAATCTGTGTGTTGTATACCACACTTTTATTTTTACGTTACGGTAGAAAAGACACTGGAGGATTATCACGATGCGCTGGCGATCGTTGCGGACGATCAGTGCGCAATACGTCGTTGTTTTCCTTGTTCTTAACTACCTCGATGAGTGATCACATCGTTCGCGTGTGCAACACGCGCTATAAAGCGAACGACGTCTGGCAGTCAGGGATTTGATTCCTCGTCGCGAGAGATAAGAAGAGATCGCGTGAATTTTCGGGATCCCTTCGGTGCTCGATATCACGACGGACGGGTCTTATCTAGTCTATCGGACGCTTTAAAGTCCGTACAATTCTTAAACACGCCCCACACTCGTCTCTTTAGTTTTTCGCTCGCCTTCTCTCTTTCTGCCCCTCTTCTTCCTTCTTCTTCTTCTCTCTGCGTCGTGACCTGAGCGGGAGGAAAAAATGCGTGGGTCACGTTCATTCATCCCACAGGGAGGAGTACAACGTAAATTATCTCGCTGCGCGATCAGGCTCGAGCGCACGCGAGCACGTCTGCGCTTCCTTAATTGAATTGCTCACGCGTGCGTGCGTGCGCGTGTGTACGCGTGCAGCGAGAGATCGAGCACGCGAGGCTCGTATATCGCGACATCTCCGGCGCTGGATTTCTGAAATTAACGTTTCTGGACCACGTCATTTCACTCGCGCTATATCTCCGTTTCTAGCACTTGTCGCGTATCATGTTAATGAGAAAAAGAAAAATTCTGAAATTAACGTCTCTGTCATTTCACTCGCGCTTCTTCCGTTCCTCACATGCACTTGTCGCGTCTTCTTCTTGATAAGAAAGAGAAGAATACTGTGAGAATCGCACTGGACACACTCGCGAACTGTAACCTTCTTCTTTCTGCCACTAATGAATGATAATCGATGCCCTCCGGGCTGGCACATACATGGACACATACATTACAGTCAAATCGTTTTCATCGTGTATCAGTTTCTCGGAACAAGTGAGAACGGAGGTGTATTAAAATGATCGATCCAATGTGACGAGTTAGTACACGCTCGTATGAAATTATTTTACGACGCGCTAATCCTGGATGCATTAAAAACCGCGCACAAAATTAATAAGGTCAGATTGTATATTTAAGAGCGAATATCGTATGAACTACGCAAATCTTGTGGATTTCAATCCCAATTTAGATTCTTAGAGAAAAATTGATTTTATTGATATTAACATTTTGACTTTCCTGTGTGTATTTAATTTAATTGGAAACCTATGTGGTTCCAGGACGCCGCATGTATCAATTTAAATACACATATATTTTCTATTTATTACACTGAAAAATTTTAATAAATATTTGTTGAAATAATACTAAGTAAATATTCACTAAATGTAAACATATATTTATTTGATACAAAAATTATTAATTTGATTAATTTAATTATCACTTTTATTGTATAAATATTTATTTACTATAAGCAAGTAAATGTTTACTTTTACTATAGTATTATTCAAAGAAATATGTATTAAGATTTAGTAAATTTTTTTCAATACATCATTATATATGCGAATCAAGAACACTTTGCATTGATTATAGTATAATTTTGAGGAAGCCTATTAATTTAGCTAAAAATTTTCACTTAAAAAACATGTTTTAGTGGAAAATTCTAATATGAATAATTTACTTAAAATTATATTATGTTATAAAAACATTTTACAAATTTATGCGACGATGAGTACATTTATATATGCGGCGTAGAAATGATATTTATTATCTCCACGTCGTGTGTGTCTTTCGTGCATACGAGTCAAATATTTTGACCATCCACAAATATTTTGAAAAAACATTAGGTTAAAATTCTAGATTATACACAAGAATTAAGCACAAAAGAATAGTGTGACGAGATTTGTGATCAGGAAACTGATTCTGACAAAAATTCATGCCAGTGTTAAAGAAAAGATACACCTATTAGATATCTTCTCGTATTCAGCGATATGATCTTCTGCGTTTTTTCTTTGTCGCAAAAAAAAAAGAAACGCGCTACTTTAGTTATACATGCAAGTAATTACATCATACATAATTCCACGCGCGTAAACGCAAATGGGTGTGTTTTGTTTTTACAATGCTTCCGCGAGCGCGAGTATCGTTTTTCGATTGAAAAATCGTGCACGGATGTAGCAGATATCCCGGTGAAGTCGCCGTTTAGCCGCGCGCCGCGAATGCGCGACTATTCATTCATCTCGTAACGCAGCCCGTCACGTCTCTTTTCTCCCTCATTTCATTTTCCCATCTAGCGCAGCTTCCACCTCGGCCTTGTGTGTCACGTAACAATGTCCGTCCGTCCAATTCATATCGCGACGTGCCACAACGAATAACTCGAGTCAATCGACGCCGATCGAATTAATTTCGAACGGTGACAACGTATCCCCCCTTGGATCTCACGCGACCAAATTGGTTGGCTTCTGTCGCGTGTCGGTAGACTCGCGACAAGAACGCGCGATTACGTCGCGATTTTTCAAATGAAATTCTTTGTTACGTTATTGCGATTTTCTCCTCTTCATCTTCATTACGCCGCTGCTCGGACAGCGCGCTGGGTTTCAACATCTCGCTCGATTGTGCATTTAGCTGCGGGTGACCTATTTTGATATATACACCTGAACGATTTTTTCGTTCGTTTTAAAAACGTTATCATACTTGTTATCATCGTTGTTAGAACATTACGTTTTATTTTATTGAAAAAAAAAACGGAGGCCGCGAGGGATTTGCGAGTTGCGTTTAATCCAATTCAAAGAAAAACAGTTACAACGATAGCAACTTTATATAAGTTTTATACGCAGAATTAATGTACACGAATAAATTAATGTATATAATTGAATTGCATTATTTTACAATTGCAATAACTACAGAATAGTTTATTAAATTATGTGTGTATTAATTTTACATATAAAATCTGTATAATTATCATCTTTATAATTGCTTTTATAAACATGGAAAAAAAGATTTGTTAAAACAACTAAAAACCTCATTGATTCGACAAATTTACAGCCAGTAATTTTTTAAAACGTTAAATTAGCACAATTGTAGATAAATTGCAATAAATTATAATCATATTTGTTGTAATAGTATATATAAGTTTATTAATACTGCAAAGATAACTTTCTAAATCAATCAAATATAAATTATAGATCAAAAAATTTTAACAAAATATGCTAACTAAAATGGCGCGTACTTTTTACTGTAATGAAGGAAGTTTTATATTAGCAATTTTCATTGTATAATAACAAAGAATTAGCTGAATTAGCATACTAATTGCTTATAGATATAATTTCTTTGTTGAACCATCAAATCTTCTTAGTTATAGATGTTAACTCGCACAGCAAGTGTCCTAACTTTGTTGATCCACCCAATCTAATTTTTTTCTATTGTATCCTTTTCTCTGAGTATAGGATGATTGAAACAATTGGCTGGAAATGCCATCGATTGTTCTTTCAAAAGCTCGTGAGCTTTTTCTTGTGTAGAGAAGCTTCTCTTGACGCATTTATCCCAATTTTTCACTTCTGTCAGTCCAGAGAAATTCTACGGCACACTCGTCGTATATTCGGAAAGGTCAGAGGGATTGACGTCCCTAAAATCGCGCGTTAAAGGGCTAAATTTATCCACGAGGACGAGACACGCTCGTTTTTCCACCTTGACGTCAATGTGACTCCATCGTGAGATTCCTCTGTGATCAAACAGAGAAGGAAGGTCGCCGACATGCCGGAACTAGATCGTAAGTATAATTACCACGCCGACCAACCGCGGCGTGGGCGATCGCGAGTGGAATTATTTTTCAGTGCAGTGGTATGCGCTTCCGTGTAGTTTTTCTCTTGCACGAATGTAAATATCGTACTGTTGCGGAACATTAAAATATGCGACTAGTTCGTCTCGAGAATAAAAATAAAGAATTTCATGGTCTACAAGATTATCTCTTTGTTCAAACGTGACAAAAATATTTCTCCCAATTCAATCCAAGCACTTTTTCTGTTATCTTCGATTTTTAAATCTCTATTGAGATCTCACTTTTATTAATTAAATGTACGCATTTATTTCTAAGATTCTGTAATATACACTGTTACACAGAAAAAAAAATTAATTTGGGTAGTACAGCAAACTTGTAACTTATTGCGCGAATTCAACATCTCTACAACTAAGAAGATTTGATGGTTTGACAAACCGCTAATGTTATTCAGCTGTCAATTTTGCTACTTTAACATTTAAAAAGTTGATTATCTACGACTGTAGATTTGTTTTGAATCAGTTTTCAGTTGTTTTTTTTCTATGTAGAAATATAATTACGAGCTTCCTTTACATGGAAATGATGATGTAAAGCTCATAGTTATGAACGAAATTAAAAGTAATGAATGATTTAACTGAAAATTAAATTACAGCAGTTTATTAAATGTAATGAACGTGTACATTAAATTTATGAAAAATAATTAAATTTCATGTACATGTTTACAAATATATATTTTTCAGTTATAAATACATTAAATTTATAATGTAATATCATGAAATTAAGTTCAAATTGTATAATTTATATTGTTGTGTTAAATATATTAAATTTCAGTATATGAAATTTTTAACAATGTATGTAAGCAAATCATGCCAAGTGTGCATTTATCAATAAAAATAAAATGTGAATTACGGCCTTAAATTTACTGAAGCTGATGCTGAGTCTATTCATTTAAATGTATTCTTTATGTTACGTATGTGCACAAATTTGGATTATTCTTATTAAAATGAACTTATTCATTTTCAGTATTCATTTTTTTTTATATATAACTCGTTTCTGATTCTTTGAAATCAATTAGTGTCTTTTAGTCAGCAAATCAAAAGGATCTCACAAACGTTAGTAATTGTATTATATATTTTGACGTTAACTCCGAAGGATTAACTGGATTTTTATACAAATCTTTCTCTCAGATTTTTTACAGCTGTCTAAAGAACTCTTCTGACTCTTGTGAGTTGCGGTTTAAATTGAAAATGACTTATTTTGCGATGCTATCTCTACTCAGAAATCAAACATTCTTTTTTAAATTACGGTATACGGATAATAACGTAGCCAAGGTAGAATGACGAAAATAAAAAAAAGAAAAGAAAGAGGAGAGGTAAGCTTCTTTTCGTGCGAAGGTCATTTTTTACGATGGCATTTAATTCAACAGCGTTGAATCGAGTATTTGTGATCTGTTGTACAGAGAATGTCTGAAAAGTCGTCTCTAAGCAATTGTATCACGAGCCATCGACACAGATTTTAATCCAGTTTATGACGTTCTTGAATCTCTCTCTCTCTCNCNCNTCTCTACGTCGACTCTCTCTCTACTCTCGTC
>NW_012130075.1:80456-88166 GCF_000143395.1 Atta cephalotes
TTACTACTAACTACAACTAACTAAAACTTTTAACTTACTTTAATTATTAATAGTAAACGTAAGTAGGTACGTTTACTTTTTAGTTATTACTAATAATAATACTATAGTATATATACACACACACTACACTATATATATATATATATATATATATATATATATATATATAAATTTATATTTACATACTATAATTCTACATATCAAAATTATGATTATTTTCAATACAACAAGTATACATTCTTTTGAGTATATAGAACTATAAATGCAATTATTATAATATTATAGCAATAATAATCATAAAAATGGAGCTGCTAGTCATGAATACTTTACCATACTATTATAATCACAAGTACCAAAAACTTTTCTCTCACTGTAGTTTCTTTAGAAAACAACCTGATAGCTCGATAGGTAGAAAACGCTGATTTAACGTGACGAGATTCAAGAGGAATTATCTTTCAGCCACGAGGGAGAGAAAGAGAGATAATTAACGCGGGTAGGCTTCCGCGGGCTCTCGTTACCGAGTGTGAACAGCGTGAAGAAACGAGTTTGTTTGAGCGTATTCGCGGTTGCCACCACCGCGTGGTTTGACATCACCGATCTCAGAACAGACTCTTTATTGACAAAGAGATGTAGATTTGCGCATCTTAAATCAACGGATCGCATGATGGATGGAGACCGTCTGTAGCGTTTCCAAGAAAAACAAGAAAGTCAAAATAATGTCAATTTGACATCATATTGCTCGATTATTGATCGAATTTATTAACGAGCTTTACTTGCATTGCTGGATAAGACTAAAAGCTACATGAAATTAACAAAGTTAAATAAAATTAAAGTAAAGGTAGATAAAAATATATAAATAAATAAATATTTTAAACGATTGATTACTTAATAATGATATTGTCAGATTATTTAAGAGAATAGAATGGACATATATGATTTCATTGTAAAAGTTGATTGTATTAATTGTATTATGCCATTGTGTACTTAGATATTTTATACAAAGCAAACTTTAATATGTATTAATATAGTGTAGTGCGAGTGATTGAATTCATCATAAGTCATTTTTTGTTTCAGTTAATACAACATTATTTTGAGTTTCTTATGCTCATCCTTGGGTTGGTCGAGCATATCGCAATGCGACGTGGGCGAAAATCCCGCGAGAGGCGTCGTCTCGCGATCGTACATGGGCCGGAAACTACGCAATGAGTGAAGGACGCAGACGATGACACTTACGTGAGAGAATGACACGTCGTTCCTTATCAGATCGGCCTTTATCGCGGAGAATCTCGCGAGAATCATTTAACGACGGCTTGCGGGAGTAAAAAAACGTCGAATCGTTGGATCGTGACAAAGATAAATATCCATTACATTTTTTTACGTATATTATTTTTAGTACTGACCGCGAACGATAAGCTCGGTATATCTATCAACTTTTTTGCGTCTCGCGCGTCGAGCGCGAAACGCGATGCGAAAATAAAATTGAACGCAGGCGAGTAGTAAAAATTAGAGATGAAACAACCGCCGGTATCCGTCAACGTTGGTCAAAATTAGCCGTAGGATACGCGCGCGTTAAACCAGAAGAACTGGAATTTTAAAGCCTCCCCCTCCCCCCCCCCTTCCCTCCCTTCCCCTCAGATATACACATACATACAAAATGAGAGCACACTGTGTGTACATCACGTATACGATAAGATTGGAGAAAGACGGGGAGTAAATTGGTTTAACCGCTTTGAACGACTGACGATCCAGATCAAGGCGTTGATCAAGATCAGATGGTCGAGCCGTGTAAACGATTGAAAAAAAATTTCGTACCGTATAAACATGCGAACGTCCAGCCGGCTGACAAAACGCGCGCACGCCAGGCACGTCCGCGCTCCGCGCGTCGCCGGGATTCACTGCCGGCTCCATTCCGCTCCGCTCCGACCGCGCGCGCGCGCGCGGCGGGAGGAGCCCTGCGCCGGCTCTATTACACATCGGTGGCTTTTTGGAGCGGCGAAGAAAAATGAGTAATTAAAGCGCAGCTACCTGGCGTGTGCCGAGCGTTACGCTTTAGCGGCCGCTAAAGACGGAAAGAGAGAGAGAGAGAGAGAGAGAAAGGATTACGCGCGCGGATGGGAGGCGAATATCGTCCGCTCAGAACCGCGGCGATACGAAGTTCTACGCGGAAATATCCTTGCTTCTTTCATCTCGGACACGTGCCAGGGTACAACGAAGCATGCAAAATAAGGGTGTGGATTTAAAAATAGGTGTGGACTAAAAAGTATAGATGTGGATTTAACACCATGGGTATTATATATCATTTTCACTGTATTGATGTTGATGTGGATTTAACATTATATCTTTTATATCATGTTGTTTTTACATCATTATATATAATATTTATAACATCAACACAGTATGACAATTATCAAGATTGTCATAAATTTCTCGTCCTAAAATTTCTTTTCCCTAATTTCTAAATAAAATTTCATGGTTTTTCCTGATATTCAATAATATTTAAAAATTGTTTGTATTTTCCTCCTGATTTGGGAACTGTTATAAATATTTTGTTGAGAAAGCATTTTAATATAGTAATGTAAATTACTATTAATGTTGCTGACACTGCTTGCATTTAATTGTTAAATCGATAGTATTCCAAAACTGAATAAGTATGATGTATGTCAAACTTTTTTCAAACCAAGAATTTTAATTTTTCAGATAATTTCTTGATTTTTCCTTGATTTCATCATTTTCAATTTCCCTGATAAAAAAACAGTTTCTCAGACTCAGAAAGAGATGGCATTTATTTGTTCGAACGCCGTCGAGACGTTACGTAAATTCACGCAGCACGATCGTTCTGCCGTGAAAGGTCTTCTTCGTCATTTTTCGTCATCAGAAGGAAGGTTTCTTCTGGATGGAAAACGCAAAGATAGCGTCGCAATGATGGATAGTATTGGGTTAACGTAATATATATAGTTGGTAGAAGAGATAAGTTTTTAAATTACTACGAAACATTTCCTACGAGCTATTTTGACACGTTACCTCTTCTTCTCTCTCGAATGCACGCTTCAATGGACCCATCACGTTCCAGTCCTTCTCGTGGAAACGGCACATTGCGAGCGCACGTACATCTAATATTACGAATCTGCCTTCTTCGCGTTCAATTATACGAGTCCGTTCATATTACATGGAAAGTCCTCCCCGGAAGACGCACGCGCGGCCCCGTTATCTCGCTTATTAAAGTGCAAATACCGAGCTTTCGCTCCTAACGGACTAACTTATGTCGTTTCGTGAGAGTCTGCTGTGTGGAAACTCGAGCTTGAGAGAGATATCGCCGTATCAATACGTGCGAAATCCAAACATATTACGCGAACGACGTTAGTATTAGACGTTATTGCTGTCAAATACAGCTGCACAGTGTTCCATTATTTCGAGAAAGTCAATGTGATGTATTAAAAATTCAATACAAAAATTTTAACAAGCAAAATTTTAATACAAATACAAAATTTTTTTATCTATAATGTGTTTTATCGTATCTATAATGTGGGTTTATAGTACCGTCATATCAATTTTAAGTGTTAATTTAATATACATTTTTATCTATTATTCTTTGTATATAAATTGAGAATAATTTGCATTTTAATTTTATACGGTATATTCTGGAGTTTATCAACTTTGTCAAAGACTTACTAAAAAACTTATTTTCTTAGAAATAACGCATTTTAATATGACAAAATTTATTTAAAATTATATTATATAAAAAATAATAGCATGGCGCCAGGAAATCGATACAAAAATCCGTATGGCAGTCGAAGTGTTAAAGATGAGCCATATAGAATAAATAGAGCACATTTTCATTCGTTATTCCTCTTGATATTCTATTATGATACAAAAAAAACTAGAAGTGCCTAATTTAAAAATAAATCATCTGCGAGAGATAACACCGAATATAAATCTATAAATTTTTTTTTAATCGATCCGTTCACTTTTATCGGAGCATCTCATCGTGTTCAGAGGATCTATCTTTTTCTCTCTTTTTCTCTTTTTTTCTAACGCATAGAAGAGCGAAATGTACCGTGAATAAATCCATTATCTGTTCATCGATCATCCTCGGTCAATCGCCGAGAAACCGAGATTTTCGTCATCACTTTGCTGTAATAACTTTAAAGACTGCGTCGAATTCCGTAGACGATCGCGGAAAGCTGCGAGGAGAATTCTGCGGTTGCGATTCTTTCGCACCGAAATAAGTACACCGTGCCATGGAACACGTGTTCGCGACGCTGATACGCGCGTGGCGATTAGACACGCGCGCGTACTCCCGGAGGCGACGAATTGCTCGCTCCGCTCTAATCTTGGCGCTCGAGTAAATGCAACAGTGAATAGAATATCTAATGCCTATTTCCTATTTCCACCAATGTACATTAACCCTACGCACGATGATTCTCCGATCCTTTAATACACACGATGGATTGTTCGTTGTCTCGGATTAATTTTCATTATTTTAACAAATATACAAAAATTATTAAATGGTTCTTTCATAATTTTAACATCTTTAAAAAGTATTTGTAAGATTGTGCAGTTAAAAAATTTGTATACAAATATTATAATTAATTATTTGTTGCTTCTAATTTTCTGAAGAAAAGAAAAATACAGGACATGAATAATCTATCTAATCGTATATAAGAGTTAATATTAATTTTGATTCAGCTTGTTCTTCATCTTATTCTATACTGAGAAAAAGATACTTAAAATTTATTTGTGGGATATAATGTTTATTTCGATAATAATCCTTATTTAAATACGGCGGAATATAAAATATTGTTTCTAGCAAATAAACCATTTATTTTTTTTTATAATTAATGAGACATATTTCACAGAAATGTGTATTTCATCACAATCAAATTTTTTTTTATCAACAAATATCGAAGAAAACATTACACTTGCTTACGAATATATTTCGACTTCTTTTTCTCAGTTGTAAGAATTGAAAAAAGACAAAGACTAAGTTGAATCGAGATTAAAGTCAATTGTAGAAACGGATATAAATATGTCATCAAATAAACAGAGGAAGTAAGAACCGTTCCAACCCCCTGAATTTTCAACTCTGATGAATTTCCGGACAAGAAACAATTGGAGCCCTAGACGCGACAATGGGTGTGGTAGTGAAACAGTTAAAGAATTGATCGCGAGAGTGATAACAGCGAATAAACGTTGATTTTGAGAGAAACAAACGAAGGCTATCTAAATAATTCCGATCGAATAGGTGTGATAGCGTTACAGCACGAGAACTAAAAATTCTAAAGAGAGTTTCGATTTTTTATACGGAAAGTGCTGGTGTGATATTGTTAATCATACTATCGTGTTCGAAACAGCATCATTAGCAATATGAATTAGATGTTCGTGCAACGATTCCAAGATATCTCCTTTTGTTTCCGATGTCGGCATCGATAGCATGACTGAACGAGGCAATGCAACACGAAATACCGAGCGGTGCACGAAATGTCATACCATTAAATTTTGGTAATTAATTCTATACCAGTCTCGTATCTATTATGTTAAAAATGTGTTATATACAATATATAAACCAAATGGTGTAACATTTCGCGTGTCCTCATGTATTGTATTGTCCGGAAAGTTTGTGCCGACGTTGAAGGAAAATTGAAACGCAGAAAATTTTAATTTAATAAATGTATACTAAAATTTAAATTTTAGTCGGCACGAACTTTCTGGACAACCCAATATATGTATATACATACATACACACACACATATATGCGTATAAACATTACATACACAATGGATATATACGTATATCGTAAACATCCGGAATTCGAGATCTGAAAATCACGAAATCACATTGGACAATGTCTAGAAATTAGAGAAAAACGACGAGACGATATCTTGTCGATTAGCTGGTCTGATCGCGTCGCGCATCGTCGTTGCGTCGCGACGGACGAACGACGCGAGTTCTGCCTCCATAGATACATACACTAGTATCGCGATGATGCTCTTTGCGGTATACTTGATGCGTCAACATCGAGGGATGCTGCTGAATCCCGCCGACGGAGATTGGCAGACTGGGTACCACTGGCAGCTGCCGGGTAAGGGTGAGGGATGAGGCGCCGACTCCGTCGAGAGGAGAACTACCCCCGGCGGGACGTGAATCTTCTTGATGAGCGCGATCACTTCGCGGTATACGGTAAACACTGTTGTGGGTAGCCGCGGACCTCCCGGAGTACCGCGGGAATGTTTCCGGGGACGCGTCCGGGATTCTCGTATTTCGTCGCCGAGAGAGGTGTGTCCCGCTCTATTTATACAAAAGTACAAAAGACGCGCGAGACGAGAATTTCTTGTGTTTGTCACCGACTCTTGGAAGAGTCACAAGCAATTCTCTTGTACGGGAAGATGCATTTTTTTTTTTACATACGTCTCTCTTTTCCGGTGAAAGGAGCGGAGACGGTGATATGCCGAAGAGTTTAAGAGACGGAAAAATAGACAAAGAAACAGAAAGAGAGACTCAGAGAAAAAGAGAGGAGAGGAGAGAGAGAGAGAGCGGACACCCTCTTTGCTCTTCCCTACAGTTCGTCGGCCCTTCCACTTCTAGTATTTCGATCGCGACCACCCGCGGGACGCTGTCGACTACTGCACGAAGAAAGAGACGCGTCGAGAGAATCGCAACGCCCTCCGAGCTCCGCGTCTCTCCCGACCTCGTGGACCATCTCTCGATGCGCGGACCTGCGCTCTTTGGTATCACTGCGACGACGTCGCCATCATCGCCAGGAAGTGTCGGCGTTAAAACTTTAAATTAGTATGATTAGTGATATAAATTAACACGTTGCGTTGCGTTAAAAAATGTAAAAAATAATAAATCAATGAAGAGAAATAATTCTATTTTCGGTCCAAGTGAATTTTGGTATATACTATGTATTTCAATGTAAATTTATATATATATTTATGTACATACGTAAATTTTGCAAGAATTGAATATTAAATTCAAACTATATGTGAATTGCTTAGGCACTAAGATCCTCTTCGATCGATCTTAATTGATTTATTCGAATTATAATTATTAAAAATAATAAAATTAAACTTTTTTCGTGTTCTAGAATTTACCTAGAGGGTCCATGTAACTTTTTCCTTAGAATAATAACGTGAAAAATCTTTTATGTGCGTGTATATGTACATATATAGGGCGTTCTGTAAATTTTTGCCAAGCGCTTTTGTGTCAAATACTATCAACTTTACAGAAAACCAGCGAGACACAAAAATGATTTATTTTCTTCTCATAAATTTTTTGATACTGTATTTTCTCATGTTGGTAAAAATAAGAAAATACAGTACCAAAAAGTTAATGAAAAATTCTGAAAAAAATTCTTAGAATTTTATGAGAAGAAAATAAATAATTTTTATCTTTTACAGTTTTTTCTGTAAAATTGATAGTATTTGAGTAAAAAATTATTGAGGATTGATATTCGACAATTTTTAATAATTAATGTTATATAAATTTTTAATAATTAATTTAGTATTAATAATATAATTAATATAATTATTGTTAACTATTGCGAAAATTACAAAATGGTCAAAGAAGACTTTTCGATTCAATTTAGTCCGCTCTATCTATACAAAAGCGCTTGGCAAAAAGGGCACTCTGCACACACACACACACACACACACACACACACACACACACACACACACACACACACACACACACACACACACACACACACA
>NW_012130075.1:89426-91971 GCF_000143395.1 Atta cephalotes
ACACACACACACACACACACACACACACACACACACACACACACACACACACACACACACACACACACACACACACACATACAAATTTTCACTTTTCACGTTTCCGCGTTAGGGAAAAGATAACATGATTAACTTCCTGCGCCGCGTAATGCATCATTGACGAAATCGTCCAAGGAAATACTCACCACATACTCATTGTAGTTTACTTCATCTTTATTTCGTATTTGTACACGCCCTCAGCATGCCACATACAGTCAGTATAATACAATCCAACGTAGCCAAGAGAGAAGAGAGAAAGAAAGAGAGAGAGGGGGGGGAAGGAAGAAGAGAGGAAAGAGAAGAAGAAAGAGAGAAGAGGTAGAAGTAAAATACAAAAAATATATATATTTATATATTTTATATATATAATATATATATATTTATATATGTATACTCTACGCGCGCCGAGAAACGTTATTGTTATCACGATGTGTTTTTTAACGCTGAATATATATTGGATAGTAGCTAAGAGTATAATACAAAGAAGAGTGCTGTGTTAGGATACGGTAGGACGCGTAATTCGGATTGAATGTGGTACAGTTCCCGGATCGCATGAACAAACGATCTCGCGCGCTTGCTGATGTCTCCTGTCTCTAATTAATTACCGCTGTCTCAATTGAATAAGAACTCTCGCTTTCGATCAGCCCTATAAACTAAGGGGAAGGAACGAGCTTTCGAAAAATCGACAATCACAGTTCGGCGCTTTTTCATTCATCCGTCAATCTGCATACGCAGAGAAACAGAAGAATAGTTTTAGCGCGAAACATACTCGATGAAAGCTCAGGAATTCTTAGCCGGTAGCATAAAAACATTCATTCGATCGTGAACTTTCGGGAATCTCTTCCGTGAACGTTTTTCAAACTATCGGATCACATCCCAATTTTTCATATCTTTTATCGCACTCTGAACAAAAGTCCGTTCAACTAAAACATGTTGAATTCTTCAAGATTGAACGAGTCAAAAAGAAAATAAAAGAAACTGTACCTTGATTTTATCCTTGTTTATCCGATTAAAATAATTTACAAGATTTTTAATTCCGTCACAGACACACTTATGCCGAGAGTGGCGAAATGAAAATTATCCCGCCAGTGATAACATTGGACATTTCGCCAGAAATAGAAAATTGAACAAATTTATTTGATGTAAATTAATCCGAAACTTAAACGTAAATATTAAGTGTCCTCTTAATGCGTTGCGGCTTTTGTCTAATCTTGTCGCTAGCGGATTAATACTCTTAGATCATAGTTTCGTACATACAGTCTGCATATACAAGTGGCCGTCGACTGAAAACGGCCATTAGAGGAAACAAATATTCTCAATAAAACGAATGATCATTGTTGGACGTAAAATCGATCGCTACTCCACAGGTGACCCGATAATTCTTTTTAACAAGCATACTGCTTACACAGCCTACGTAGCTAAGTCTTCTCTCTTGAACTCTCTTTCGCACGAATATACCTTCGTACGCGATACTAACGCATAAATGTAACTGGTAAGCATTTATGGCAGCGTTATAAGGCCTACTCACGGTAGCGATCGTCGTAAGGACCAGAAAACTTAATCCAAAACGCGAAGGAAACAACAATAATTCATGGAAGTCAAATCATGTCGAGCTTTGTCAAGCGATTTTTTTTCGATTGCCATAAAAGATTCCTTTTTCGGCTAAGACGAAAAAAAAATCGTTTGATCAGTTAACCATAAGATGACCATATTAACAATACAATGTAAATGAATAATAAACATAATAACTCAACTAAAAATAAAATCGATACATGTAATCTGACTTATTTCCCATCTAAACGGGCGATAGAGAAATAGAACGAAGAAAAAGAAAAGGTGATAGTAGAGCAAAACATTTTTTATAATATTCTTTTTTGTTTCTCGTTAAACATAATTATCTAAATAAAGAACAAACTGATTAAAAAAAAAAGGAAAAGGAAAACCATCAAATTATATACTTAATCTATTTTATAGAGATTAACGGAATAACCACAACTCGGTAACGTAATTAAGTCTCTTTGCCGTTTTACTTTACGATTTCTGCCGTTAATTGACGTATCCTCGTTTACAAATTCGCTCCTCTTCTTTCTCACTCTTGCTCTATCACCCTTTTGTATTTTCCTTTAAAACATTATACGGAGAATGGTCCTTATGTTCCATCGGAAGAGCGAGACTTTTCTCCGACCATCCCGTAGTTGACATCCTTTATATAACTCTATTTTTTATGCAAGTGTAAACATGTTTGTTGTGTGTGTGTGTGTGTGTGTGTGTGTGTGCGAGCGCGCGCGCGCGCGTGTGTGTGGAATTTCTTTTTCTCTCTCTAAATATCATATATTTTATAAAATACATTAGTTTACAAACAACGTTGAATTAAGTGTCGACGCCCTGCGCGGGAGTCATCGCAGCTCAGACTCGATCGTGAAAATCAAGTGCGGTGAATACGAGAAATATTCGTGTCTATAACGCAAGTTAAGTCTGGAAGAACGGCAGTACTCAAATTCTATGT
>NW_012130075.1:91998-124965 GCF_000143395.1 Atta cephalotes
ATATATATATATATATATATATATATATATATATATATATATAAAATTAAATCCGGTCGTCACTGTTCGAACGCACCGCGCGTTCAAAAAATTCTCCTTGTACCCTCTTCGTGTGGTTCAAACTCCATTTGAATCGATTGTTGAGTCGTTCCACGTCAGTCATTGTCTCGAAGAATTGAAACTTTTATAAAAGGCGCTTTTATCTCAAGTCTCTCTTTCTCGCTCAAACTATCGAATCGCATTTTAGAATTCGACAATACTGTACAGATAGTTTAACGACACGTTAACGTGGGACGACTCCACTGTTATTCTAAGTTAATAATGACGTAATGAGATATTAAGGCGCGATGTGGAAAGATCGAAGCGTCTTTCACGGATGTACGTATACTGGAGATGATAGAGTTCTAAAATAGCATTGTTTTTCGACGATTTTCAAGTGGGTTTTACACACAACTAGAAATTAATTATATATATTTTTAAACGCTATTATATACGTCGCGTACGGTTTCTGAAATATTGTAATGGCTTACTTGCAATTTTTATGCAATAAGCGAAAACTACACGAAACGATAAAAGCCCTTGATAAATTTGTAATGGCAATATTGCCTATATTCTATATCTATCATCTTCTTTAATGACGAACGAATGTGATCATAGGAAGGAAAAGGAATTCTTTTTCTCTTCGTAACAAGATCGTTTAACGGAGCTGTGCGACCGGTTGGCAAAGACGTCGATCAGAACAATAAGACTATCTTATCGCGCTACATACATATTTACAATTTCTCTAGCATCGTACACTAGAGCTTTCTTCTTTCATGTTCGAAACATGCACTAGCGTAGGAAGCCACAGGAAGAAATCTACTCAAAGAATACATCTTTTTTTCTTTTGCTTTGCTGTTACTTTCTTCCTTTAGAACGTACTATTAAATAAATATTCCCTCTGTAAAGAGAAATATTAATAAAAAGGTATGATCTTCAAAACTTTACAAAATTAAAACTTTTTTCCTTATAAAGATCACGTTTATACAGATGTTCGAGATAGCTCGCTAGTGCATGCTGCAAACGTATCTATATTGTGTGTGAGGCAAGACCAAGTCATCGAATACTTTTCATCTATCCCTTTTGCCGAGTCTGTACAATTTTTGTTTTGTGTCGTATCGCCAGATCGATGTTCACGCCGAACATGAAGAAGGTTTAAAAGATATTTATTAGGCTATTGTGTATGGAGGTTTCGATTCAGCCTTTTCGCAAACGCGCTGCCATCTATTTTCCGCCTTTCTCTACTCGTAACTGATTGCCATAAGATTGCTAAAGTGTTATCTTTTTTTTTTCAAGGATAAGGTTTTTCGTAACTATTAAATTGAATACTCTCCTCGACATTCTCTCTAATTAATCTATTAATAATGAAGTACATTTCAATATCTAAAGTAATAAAAAAGGAATCGACTGACAGTTCTTTTCATCTAGCAATATATTAAAAATAACATATCATAACATTGAACTCTTCATTAAATACGTTACTTTTTAGTTTTCTTTAACATAAAATATAATTTCACATATCCTTTGAACGTAATACGCAGCTTTATGTGATTTATACTTTCAAAAATGATAAAATCGTGAATATTAAAAAATTAACAAATTTTTTAAAAATCAAAAATATACAAATTCCATAATGAGAAATTGATTCATGATTGAAATGAACTGTCGACGAACCGACATGGAAAAGCGTATAAATGTAGAACAACTTATTAGAGAAGTTCAGAAAAAAATCGATAACAATTACACGAGTAGGAACTGCAAGAATACTGGCACAACGTTTTGCATGTATTTGCCGTCCATCTACGTATTATTATCCTACAGTGAGGCAGATGAAAATGGGGCGGTTCAGTAGACTACTTCGTAAAACTTCGATAGACTTCGTTGTAGTACGGCCTTTAGATTAGTGAGAAAGGGGAAGAACGGGGAGGGATGACGGGGCAAGGAACACATTTCCCTCGCACCTTCACGTTCACGTTCGGAATCGCCACTCATCGACGACATGCTCGGTTCGTATTAATTAGTAAATTGATAATCGAGAGAAATAACGTATGGTTTTACAATATTAGGATATTTTGGGACCACAGTCTCTTGCGGACCTTTGTCCTCTCGCGTCCCTACGTATCCCTAAAACAAAAGAGCATGTTGTTCTTTTTGCTCAAATGTACCGCCGAGATGCATATTTTTCTCAAGAGGATATTACCTTAAAATAACCTTCTCCATTAGCATAGATAGGCGCCCTTCAGAATGATTGGGGGGAAGTAAGGATTTGATCAGTTCGCGGATAAGGGACTCTGTCATTCCCGGCGACGTGCGTTCCGCCGATTCGAAAGCGCTTCGCAGTTCTTCTACAGCACCGCCATTCTTGCCACCACCACTACCGCCCTCGCCATTATTGTCTCTCACCGAATATTGGTGCTTTCGTTGAAGCTATAATTTTATTGAAAACACAAGTCATTTCCAAAAAAATTCTCGGTAGTTTTAACTTGTTACACTTTTTATATTTGTATCATTTATAGTATTTATTATTAGATTTTAAGTATTACTTATAATACCTCGGAAAGGAGAGGAAAAACGACACCAGACAAAGCAACGCTTCGCGGATGCTTGAGCTCCTGTGAACTTCTGGGTCTTTGCTTGTCCTCGCTAGGTCTATGATCGGCCATCGAAGTGATGGGCACGTCTGGTTTACTGTTTCTCCTCTTTTCTCGTGAGTTGAAGTCCCTGCTGGCTCTATCTCGATCTCTGCCTTCCCTGTCTCGTTCTCGTTCTCTGATGACTTCTCTATCCCTCTCGCGACTATCGCGCATCTCCTTTGACTCTTTGAGCGTAGATTCTCGGCTAGAGTCACGATAGTCTCTTTCATCTCGTTTCTCTCTCGTGTCTACCGGTGGTGGAGGTGCGGCTTCATGTGGTCGGGGCTATAAAATAAAAAAGAAAGTAAGAAAGAGACATAAATATGAATATGAGATATTAAATAATTGATTATTGGAACAGCAACTCACAGGCACGTGTTTCACTAGACCATCATGTAACTCTCGCTTCTGTGAGGACTCGCTTCTGTAATGAATAAGCGTAGAATCCTTCGGTGGCGATCGCGAGGCACCATTCGCGTGTGGTTTACTTGATTGATTGTGATTGGAGGACCTGTGGTTCGTGTGTGTTAGAGTCAGAGATGCGGGCTGTTCATCTAGTGGCAGCATAGGCACCACGGATCCTTTAACTCCATGCGGGCCTTTCACCGTCATTATCCATGGCTCGTCCATGTCACTGTCTTGCTTGGATTCCTCCCTTAACAACGTGTAATACAGTATGTTACAATTTAGTACCTCATGCTCGGATGGTGGCCTATTATACCGCGCAATTGATAAACGGCCTCGAACTGGTTTTCCTTCTTCTTGCACATTCGAGATATAAATTTATTGTGGAATTAATAACGGAAAAAAAAAGAAGATCCTGAATGTATGAAAATAACAAGCAGTAACTTTTACTTTCGTAAGAAGCATAACAGAAACGCGAAGATACTCACGAATCCGAATTCTCGCTCTCGGTCTCCGATTCCTCGCTGCGTTGCGACTTCCACTTTTTGTACCTGTCAATCAGGTCAATCAGGTACGAGTTCTTCTTTGCCTTCCTGATAAACTGAAACTTCAGCAGTTCCTTCGCCGTCGGCCTCTGCAGATATGAGAAGCACAATGATCAAAATAAAAATCGATTACGTTTCTCTTATGTCGAAATTTTTCATTCATTAAACTAATTTTCTAGTATTATTGATTGCATTATTAATTATTAAGACGTTGAATGATTCGACGTTAGAAATATTTTTGAACACGCGGGATCGTCTATTCGATTATTTACTTAAAATATAAACAGCCATGAATACTCACGTTTTCAGGATCCTTATTGAGGCAGGCTTCGACAAATTCTTTGAATTGTTTTGTGTAATTCCCAGTCAGCTGCGGTGGATTGTTCTTAGGTATTAGAAAGAGAACTCTCATGGGATGCAGCTCGCTGTTGGGTGGTTCTCCTTTCGCGAGCTCGATCGCAGTGATGCCCAAAGACCAAATGTCAGCCTGCGGGACAAATGTTCGCAAAGTTATCACTTGCTAAATGAAGTGCTAATGAAAAGCTAATGAAAATGTGACCGTGCCACTTTGAAATCAATTTCCAAAGAAAAAAAACAAAGAGAAGTGGAAGAGAAAATCACTGTATCGTCATATTTAAAAAGATTAATAAACTGATTTTATTTTATATACACAAATAATAACAATGTATATTCAGAAACAATTTCAGAAAATAAATAAAGATATTTTCGTATTTGAGATACGCATATAGATATATAAACTTAATAAACCTGGTTTATTAAGCAATGTGGCAGCAACCTAATTTATTATAGCAATGGACGGATGCATGCCGCAGTATATAGAAATTTAATTAACGTATTATTTAATTAACGAAATTTAATTAATGTATTAACGTATAATTACCTTGGAATCGTAAGCGGATTGTTTGATGACTTCAGGTGCCATCCAGAACGGCGTGCCGACGAAAGTATTTCGTTTACTGGTGGTGTTCGTCAACTGACCGGCTACACCGAAGTCGGCCAACTTGACATCGCCCATTTCGCTCAGTAAAACATTCGCCGCTATAAAATCAATAAAAATTCCAATGCGAATCATATATTTAATCTTCTATTTTACCAATAGAAAAATAATTAAAGCAGTATATTATTAATTAATTAAGAACTATTAATAACGAATAAATTTCATTCTGTGTAATTTCTACATAAATTGATAATAAATAAACATTTTTTAATAGAGATTTGCGCCACAATTAACGCAATTAATTCATGCGGATTTTAGTTAGACGAAATACTGATCATATTTAATGCTTTTGCTAAATTGAATCAATATAGGACCTATCTTTAGAAATCTCTCTGTATGAAGAGCATTAAGGTATCAATAAACACCTTTCGTGCCTTATCAAGCGAACGTACCTTTAATATCGCGATGGAGCTTACGCTCACTGTGTAGATAATCCAGCCCTTTGAGCACCTCGCGTAATATCACGGCAATGTGCATCTCTTCGAAGCTACCGGCCTTCATCAAGTCCAGGGCCGAGCCGCCACCCAGATATTCCATGATGATCCATAGCTTCGTACCCTGTCAAGCAGAACGAATACGGATGAGATTGAGAACCATCGGCGTAACGTAAGATGCATTACGAGCGGGCTCTTCGGTAATTCCGACAATAAAGATCCGGAGCAGCATCTCAAGCGGCTGCCAATTAACGAAAATAGATCACTTCACTGAACAATTATTCTCGATTGCGTCTGGACCTTGAGACGTAATTAAGGAAAATGTGCCGAAAGATATTAGCTATGCTGATATTCTTGAAAAAATTTCAGTAATCTTTACGGATACAACATCTCTGAGTTGTGCTTAAGGTGATTCTGGAGTGTGTGTTTTATCTACCTAATGAATTATTTTCTAGCCCGCTATTTTTTTAATTGCACAATTCATTAGATTTAATAATTCTTTTCCACAATTAAAGTAGAAGCTGTAATTCAGATTGATCAAGTTTATGTCGAAAAAAAAATTTAAGGATGTTTTATATATATTTTCAAAAGTGATGATAAATTTATGAAAAAAATATTACGGAACATTTTAAATCACGTTTAAAAGTAATATGAAATTTGGTTTACTATCTAAATCTTAAATTATTTTAATAAATAGTAGTATTTTTTTAATCTATGCTCTAATAAAAATATATGAAAATGTATTATTACATAAATAAATGATAAAAATCTTAATTTTTTAATATAAGAAATATAATTATGTATCAAGATGTTCAAGATTATTTACGTAGTTACAATCCGATGCATGAATTAGTGGTTCAATAAATAAACACAATATTTATGTGTTCTATATCTTTTTAACTAATCAGTAAATTGCAATGTAATTTTACATAAATTATTTTGAATATTTGAAGTACTTATAAAAGAAAAATGTAAAATTTTCCATCATTTTTAAAATTTTAATTTTTAACAATAAAAATAATAACAAATAAAATAAATAAACTACAAAAATGTGTTATTAAACAAAAACGACTGTATGTCTAATACATCCATAAGAAATTTAGATCTTTGTTATAAAGTTATCAACGTATGTTCATATTTGCTTCATTCAAAAATTTTGCAGTCTGTTGGTATGAAATGAGAGCAGCCAGAGCTGCAAACAATGTTGAATTCTCAAAATTAGGTCAGACATCGTAAAGAGTAAAAGATTAAAGTGTAAAAATATTTTTTCGTACAATAATTGATGTAGATTCCAGCCCGATTCACGCTTATGACACTTAAGAATCATTTCATTCTTATTATTTATCAAATGTCAACAAGGATAAATGATGTTCATGAGCATTGTGAGCGTAAATCGGATCGCGTCCATAGTAGTATATACAGTAACGTGTCGATGTTTCGTAAATTGCATATCTGTGTTGTAAATCGTTTGTATGTGAGTCGTCGTTAGAGTCCTCTTAAGATAATTAGTTATGTAATATCTAATTTGTAACGTAATACTAATACCTAATTAAATAGTAACGTAAAAGAGACATCTCAATGATTTAGACACGTGACTCCTCTTCCTCTCAGAAGAATAGATTTTTATTTATAAAATTGGGTAAGTATAATTATAATATAGTATATTATTATAGTATATAATATAGTATATTATTAATAATTATAATATAGTATATTATAATTATAGTATATTATAATTATTTCTCAGAATCTCTATATATTATATTTATTTTATTTATATTTATACGCTGTATTTTTCCTTACTCGAATGACATGTGACTGCGTATTATTATATCGTTCGAGTCATACTCCGATTACGATCGATAGAGATCGATCGTGAAATAACGATCAGCGATACGGAGCGAGCAACATCCTCGCCATGGGGGTAAGATGACCTCTCCTCAACAACGAACAGCAATATGATTAATCTCGCGGTGTTATTCGCGGTAATGAAGATTTATCGCGCCCTCTTGAACAGCCCGTAAATTATCGTCTAATGCGGACCCGTTAAGGAAAAACGCGTTCGCCGTTTCCTGCATTGGCCTATTAATTTTCCACAAGCGCAACGTGCTTATTGCTTCAAGGCAACGCGCGTCATCGCTGACCGGATCCTCCTCTCCGTGGCGGTAATTATATCCGACATCGATGACCAATCACTGTGCGACTTATCGGATAAATTATACGACGCGCGTTAATTGTGGTGGTCGGCAAAGGCACTGTAGTGGTGCGACGCGATAAGAACGATAAAACCAATGAGTTATCGCGCGTTAATAATCAGCGCGGCCCGAGTTAATGATCCGCGTGAGGATATTGGAAGATTTACGCTCTTCGCTCGATCGATTATAAAGAAATAATTAATTGATCCCTCCCTTTCTTCTCTCCCGGGTCACTCGGCCGACCCCCAGAGGTGCGCCGTCGGTCGCGGCCTTGCAATTACGCATTACCGTATGATATTATACGCCACTCTCTTCTCCTCGCCAAGTGTTGCCAAGCGAAAATGCACGCGTCGTGAAAAACGAAACATCAGCCCTTCATGCGTGTCGCTTATGTTCCAGGAGAACTTTGCGAATGACTGCGTTCGTATCGTAAAAACTTTTATATGGACGGTCAATTTACGGTCAATAATACTATCAGTAACGACTAATACTAACTGATGTTATTAATCGTATGGTTAAAATTAATGGATTGATGGCAATCTGAATTTCTTTATTCTCGAGCATCAGCTTTATCTCCTACCACAGCTCAAGATTCAAGAAATCTGGATCATTGATAATATTATCAGTATTTATATTGACATTCTACTATTAATATAATAGAATCTGAAACTTTTATTGTAACTCAAACGTATCATTTTCGACTGAAATCATATAGCTCTTCTTCATAATATTAATATGTGTAATTGTGTAGTGTATTTTAATAGGTGTAATTATTGTTTCAATAATTATGATGTTTATGAAGGAGAAGTACTTATATTCTTTGGCTAAAATTGACACACAATCGAAATTTCAATTTGGGCCGAAATTTAATTATTGTTTCGGACGACCTCTAATTATTATCGACCATGTAAGATCCGTTAAGAACTAATGGCACGTAGAAAAACTTAAACAGAAAAACTTAAGATGTAAGCAGTAAAGAAATCATTGGATTTGCTGTTACTCACGTTATTGTTTTACGGCCTCTACTGTAATTGGCCAATTCGTTTACTATTTTATTTTTTGGCTTTAAAAAGAGTGCATCTAGTATTTCCGGTAATATAATTTCGCAATTATGTACATAAAACTGAGCTGAAATATTGTCAACAATGCTAATCGTGTAAAGCTTGTATTATGTCGAATGTTGAATTCCCTAAATTGAAAGAAAGAAATGGTTGCAATGATTGTAATTTAATTACAATCATTGCAATTTATTTTCGGTGCCAGCTTTATATTTTTTTTAAATAAGACTACAAATATAATATTTATTACTAAAATCCTGGTCATATCAATAAAAATTGAGTTCTTAACTATAATTATTTTAGCATACAATTATAGTCATTAAATATTTTTCTCTCAACGTGATCCAACAATAAAAGTCTCGGGATAGATATGAAATATCAAACGCTTCGAGATAAAGAAAATGGAAGGAGAGGAATGAATAAACATAGGATAAGAAACACATATTGTGTGAGCATATCTTTTTAGATTCTTCATATCCATCTTCTTTTACGGGATCTCCTCGCGAGAAGCTCTTCATAAGTCTTGGCTTTGGCTTTTGTTCGAAATTCGTGTAGTTGACGTGCACCGTCGTTTTATGGCAAATAATTTTCGTAGTTTAAGCGGATCGACCGGGACTGAGGACGTTCGCCAGGATAGCGAGCATTGGCTGCTCATAAAATTGCACCATTTATCACCGTCGTATGGTCAGGAGGCTTGCTCGAGGGGCGCCCCGCTTTTTCCTATCGATATCCTCTCGAGGTAGGTGGCCATCGTCGTCGTTGCCATCGAAAGAAGGTTCGTTCAACTCGATTTCGACTAACCTTTTGTGGATTTCTACACGAACAGAGGATTGCTGTATCATCCTTCTGTTCTCTTTGTCTTCCTTCGACAGAAAGAAACATGAGACGGATGATAGGCGACGATTTATCGACTTGTTGTAAAAAACGTTATCAGAGATATCGATTTCGAGATAATCGCGTGAATTAATCCAAAAGGGATAGGGTATAATAAGAAAGTGAATTGCAGGTCAATCTCTAATCAGTAAACTGTGAATTAAAGAGCTCCGCTCGAGAACAGATTGAGCAGATCATGATCAAGAGTCGTCATTGATCGGAAATTTATTTAATTGTATGATTCTTTATTCTCTTTCTTGTAATTCTTTCTCTGATTTGAAAGTGAAATTAAAATATAATCTTACAAGTATATCTCGTATATATAGGATGTTCCTCAAATCAATCGCCACTTTATGTATGTTTTAATTCTTCTTTATGATTTCGATGATTATTATGAAAAGTGTACATTTCTATGTCGCCTACAGTTATGTTTGTTTACGTTTGTGTCATTATTTTATCAATGATAGATTCGTGGATTATATTATAAATGTATTAATTGAATTATCTTGGGATCGAATAAAAAACATTATATATTATATAATATATTATATAATGTTATATAATATAATAATATATCGATGAATTCATCTTTTTATGTGTTACAAGAATATGAAAAGAAAAAATATATACTTTCTATTAAAAAAAATAAATTGACTTTGATTTTTTTGTTGAAAAATAAATAATTTAAAAATTTTTCTTACACAATTAATTTTTCGTTAAAAATCAACAAACTTTTGTTAGAAACATTTAAAAAATTATGATGATCGATTCGAGAAACACCCTGTATATTTTTATATATGCGAGTTTTTATTAAAAATAAATAAAAAAAAAAAACTTTAAGGAGTCAGTTTACGTAACGGGTTACGCATTGCAACAGAACTATTATTAGTCGGCCAATTTCCTAATGGTCTGGATCTCTCGTTCGACACGAGTCGAGAATAGACTCGCCCCTCGCGTATTATTTTTCAATCCCCTTACATCTCGCCCCCGCCTCCTTCGGCAATTATGGTTAATTGACGGAGTCCGATAATCGACTGCTTTCACTCTCGGCGAATGACGACAGAGACGTTTAATTTCAGTGCTTTGGAGGCAGAAGATCTATTGGAATACGATAATCATCATAATCGAATGCAATAATAACCGCAATTTAAGCACAATAATCGGGAATCGCAACTTTTTTTTAGAACTAAATAACATTAGATTTTCATTTTGTATAAAATTTTGAATCTAATTTCTAATACTGTACGCTTAAAAAGAAAAATTGTACTATATTATATTTAAAAATAAAGTAACGTACTCGATATGATTTAAAAAAAACGTAAAATAAAAGATAAAATTTAAACTCGTGCAAATTGGTAGATTTAAAGGCTCTAATTCAGCTATGAAAAAAAAGTTGATCACACAGTTGCAGTTAAGCCGATTTACTCGCGAACAAGTTGCAATTTATCGACATTTAATTCGGCGTTTTAGTCATGCGGGAATGTGACACGGAAGAGCACGAATCCAAAGTAAAGATTAATTCCGTCGCGTCGTTCGTCAATGCCAATGACACTCCTGCCATTTTGCGAAGCGGAGGTATAAAATGTGCATAGTGCTCCAAAAAGAGCAAAGAGAAATTGACCCATTAATCACCCATACGTTTTTGTCTCTATTTTGCATGCCATGCATTTTATAGGATGCAGATTTCATGTAAAATATCGTGTTTAAGCCCTAATTTAAATTCTGTTATTTACTTTCTCTCTCTCGTTTCTTATCTATTTTCATATTTCATTTCTACTTTATTTTATTATACTTACTTAATTTTTATTTATTTTTGTTCAATCTTACTTCATTATTTTCATTTATTATCTTTAGACATATTATTTTAATATTTTTATTTAATTTTCTCCTCCCCCCCCCTCCCTCTTTCTCTCTCATATAATATTTTTATCCAATATATGTATATATCTATACCTGAGCTCTCTATTGATGTTCACTAATTTTTATTTGTTACAATTACAATTGTAACATTTATTAGCATTTAAGGTAGTTCTTTAGTAAAGTGTCGAAAATTTGGAGTCTCACCAGGACCCATCCAAAATTACAAACAAATATTTATATAATTTGGATAAAATAAATTATTACGTGTATATCTTAATAAAATAGCTTGATAAATCAAGTGTTGCATCTTCATCGAATGAAAACAAAATAAGATTATGTTTACTTTTCAAGATTAAATTTATGTATAAATTTAATTTTATGTATAAATTTATGCACGTAAATATCTTTTCGGAATGGAACGTCGTTGGACTTATTACTTTTTTGTGATTAAAATCGTAATTTTTTACACTATTATAATCTCGTTTTTGAGAAAAGTCTATAGTAAGATTTGTGTGCAATTAGTCAAAGAATCTGCGAGCTTTATTTGTCACTAAGTCGTACGTGAAAGATTACATTTTTTCTCTCTCTTATTTTTTTGTAATCTATCGTAGAATTTTCACACATCAATTTCGATACTTCATTATATAAAAAATTAGACATTTCCATGGTAACTCGATTTATTAAAGAAGCAACTTAAAGGAATGTATGTTCTTCCTAAAACACACAATAAATAGCGATTTACTTTTATCTCTCTCTTCTTTCTCTCTCGTATAAATGAATTCTTTTTCAAACTTTAAATACCATACTCGTAATCTTCGTAGACTTCGATTACTTGAAGCTTTCATGCACGATGACAACGACGATAACTTTCATGATAAAGCACAACATCACGTGCAGCGCAACATAAGGTCACAAAGAGTTAAAGCACCCTCTTCAATCGACCCGCTATTATCGGGGAATGTGTTTCCAGCATCGATCGAGCAACTGACCGTAAATCTCGGCCGCAAAGTTAAATTAGAGTGGTAGAATCAGGTGATTTTTATAGAAAATTGACACATAACCTACTTGACATTCCTTGGACATTAACTTTACAGCATCCGCGATCACACAAAAATTAAAAGCAAATAATTAAAATCGAAAATTTCGATGCTACGTGCTGTCTACGGATATGCTTTGTTTGCAAATCATGGATGATGGATGCACAATACGACTATCTCTTCTTTGATTCGAAGCCGTAAGCCGTTTTCCGTATGGAAAAATTTAATAAACGGAATGGCAAAGATACCGTGATTTCATTATTAAGAGGAAAGACGACTTCGCGAAGATGAGTTCCGTGCAATTATATTCGTTCATTCGTAAAATTTCGACCATTCCTATTCGGGTGCAGAATGCGGGTATTGTCTTTTGTTTGGAGCACAATGAACCGTGAATATAATAGAATAAAAGAGAAGAAGCGTCGCGGATTTTTATTCATATATACAAAGAGCAGATATTACACGCCACGAGTAAAATTCCATTTCACAAAAATGCTTCTAATTATTGCAATACACCCTTGGGATCCTGTAGCATTATTAAAACATATTATGTAATGATTTTACATAATGCATAAGCCTACTTCTCTTGCAACGATTTTAATAATGAAAATTGATGTTGAGATATGAAGAGCCATGCGCGTGGTAACGATAAACAGAAAGTAACATGAGCTACACGTGCAGCGATCATTTTATTAATCTGAAGGCTTTGAAACATTATTTTTAAAAAATCAATAATGATGCGATATTTCTGGCCATCTCTCATGATGAGCAGTGAGAGGAAACAAGAGAAGAATCACGACGGGATGTCCCCGTAATAAACGACACATCCGGATTGAGAAATCCGAAGGAGTGCCGCTAAGTCTTGCGAGAGTTGTCTCGTTCGTTCTAACTTACCCAACGTACTGTCATCTACGCATTCTCATACCGTTTCTGAAATGAATATCGCAATCTGCATAAACGCTAACAATTCAGATACTACGTGTCTTATAAATGAGCATATAATCGAGGTGAAACAGCAGTTCCCACGAGATTAAATGTCTCACGAGATATTCACTATAACTCTTATTGATGATTGTCTACGTGAGCAAACAACATGAATCTCTTTCGATCGACGAAGATTATTATTAGCAACTTGTGAGGTATTTTAGAAATAGTCATGACAAAAGTTAATAAATTATTAAATATTTCTGGTTTGAAAAAATGTATGTGAATATGTATATATATATTTTTTTTTAAGTGCTGTAGGAAAAACCATTCACTATTGATTTTTTCGATAAAATAATAATAAGTTAGAATTATTAGAAATATTATTAAAATATATTAGAAAATAATATATTAAAAAAAATACAATATTTTTTTAGAAAGACTCAGAATTCCCTAGAAAAAACTGCTTACTTCAAATAAATTTTTTTTCGCTGAAGGAGGAAGCATCTGCTATTTATTTATTTATTTTTATAATAAAATAATAACAAAATTATTAAAAATATTTTAAAAAATATATTACAAAATAACGTATTTCAAAAATAGATAATATTTTTTTTAAACGCTCAGAATTCTCCAAGAGAAAATATCTACGCACTTCAAACGAATATGATATTATACCGTTTTATCATATGGTTGGGAAAATTTTGTCCTGTGACGAACAAGCTATCGAGGAGCGCCGTCACCTGATAACCGTTGTTGACCGACTTGGTCCTGTCTTAATAACAGTTTCCGAAGGCAGGAAAGCTACGGCGATCGAGGCGGTAGCGAGGTGATCACCGTACATCCGTTACACGATGACATCAGGCACGTAGACGGGCGCGTAGGCACCCGCGTGCCTTCTTTCATCTTCCCAACCGTCGATGTGTCATCGCGGAAACGTGCCATTGTTCCTCTCATATCATGCGGAGGAATGGAAAAATTTCGATGGTGAGAGCTTGGGAGGTGCAGACGCGGAAATATCGCGACACCTCGTCTGAGACTTTTGACATTTATCAAAATGATATGTTCCTCCTTCATCGCAGGTTTCCATCGCTTAAATAGATTTTACCTTGCACAAATCAAACCATTTATCTCTCGTCCTCGTGATAAATAAGACCTCTCATTGGTTAATCGTCTCGTGACTACACTAATTATATACATTTGTATACCTCCTTAAGTCGACAACTCGTCGTGCCATTTGTAACGCTCCACTGCGGATCGCAGCGTTCTTTCGTAATATCGCGATAATTACGATCGCTTAATGTTTGCACAATTATTTATGCGAGCGCGCGTGAGCGGGAACGCCTGCGCTCAGTTTTCAAATCGCGAACGTCGCGGTGCAAATTGACGAGAACGTATTTCAACCCGAGTATATTCATGCTTGCGGGAGCGACTAACTAACGGTCGTTAATGATCATTTCGCGGCGGTCATTAAGGAAACTTCTCTCGGCCGGGCGCGATATCGAGCGTCGCTTCATTTCATAAGTAAATCACACTGAGCTTCCACGGTCTTTAGCTACGAAAACGAAGGAGGGTTAATAGAAGGGCGTGTAGGAGTAATCCGTTTTCTCGTCCTGCAGTTTCGTGAGGGATCAGCATGCAATTTTTCCCCTTTTGCTGCAATTAATGGTCCTTCAACGAGTTATCCTCGATAACAATCGCGTAGTAAATTTACTTTGTCACTCTGTTAAAGGGGCCATGAAGTTTATGATTTATTCGTTACTACAATATCTTAGGCCAAGTAATTGCTTGCCGCTATTATTAGGAACCTAACCAATATTACTAGGAATGAAATCAAATTCAATGTGTACTTAAAAATTAAATGTTCAAGCTTCATTTTCTTTCGAGTAATATTTATGAGAAATACTATCTCATATACATTGTACTTGCGAAATAATCAATTCCGATTAGTTAATTTGGGAATGTGAATATCTGCGAAATTTGAAATATATTTATATAACTCTTATATAAGGCAGTTTTTAAAGAATCGAATTTTTTACAAGTAATATTCAAACTTTAAAAATGAAAGTTAGTTTAAAGAATATAAAAAAATATATAATATACTTTCTAAAAGTGAATCAGCGATTTAATGCTACACTTATAACTGATATAATCATTAGTGAATATTTACTGTTTTTCAATAATAATACACTGATTCTCACTTTCAGACATCATGATTTTCTGCAGATTGAAATGCATTCATTTAATGCATGTTTCTCTTGTCTTTTTTTCTCACAATATCGCAAATAGCTTGCTGATAATATAAGAAACAGAACGATATGAGAAAATCCGTCACTTCTCAATCACCATTGAAAGCGTGTCGACAATCACGTAAAATCTCCTCGTCGTGGTTCATCAGCCAGCGGAACACGAGACTTATGCAAACGACCGCCCGCGACCTTTTAACGAAGCACTCGGATCTCGATCCCGTTGATCGACATGATTTTCCCGGTGCGCACGATAGAACGGTATAAATTCGTATTCGTTTGAAATGAGCAACTGTTTTCTCTTAGACAATTATTGGGTTGTCGAGTTCGTGCCGCAAAAGATTTAAATTTAATAAATGTATACTAAAATTTGAATCTTCTGTGTTTCAATTTTCCTTCAAAATCGCACGAACTTTCCGGACAACCCAATATTATTCTTAAAAAAAGTTTTCTTTTCAATCGATTTCTAATAATTCTATCAACTTATTATTACTTTATTGTGAAAATAAATAAATAAATATATGGATGTTTTCTCCCTGGTAGAAATGTATGCAGTTTTGCTAGACCCCTATCCAGTTACTATCTAATATTACTGTTCTCATTAATAGTTGTGCCAATACTGAGTAGAAAATGGACAATTTGCTTATTAATCAATTTAATATTCATTATTTGTTGTGTTTCTATTTAGTAAATGGATTCAGATTTTACGCAACTTTTGTATGCAGCTACTCAAAAAATGCATGAAGTTTCTATCAAGGCTATTACAATGTGCGTTTCTTTGGGGAAAAAAAAAAAAAAAAACACTTTCTACAGAAATATTTAATAATTCTATTAATTTTAATTATTTTATTCAAAATTTAATAAATTAATAATTTATAATGAGACATTAAAATCGCGGAATAAAAATCACTTTTATTATTACGACGTCATAGAACGAATCGTGGGGATTTGTGATCTTCCTGATTGTGCTCGTTGAATCTCTCGCAGGAAGCGGAAGCAACGGACGACGCGACACAGCCGAGCCGGAAGCAATAGTTAACCGACCGTCAAGCCCTTCCTATTCTTTGCTGTATGAAAAATGATAGGGCGTAACAGCCAAGTGTCCTCGATCGAGCAGCCTTTTATTTTTGCCTATGTGATTATACGGCTGCGATTCATTGGGACAGAACAGTGATAAAAAGAGGAGTGTCTTGGCTGGTATTTTATTCTATCAGCAAATATAATTTGACGGCTCTAATAACAACCAAGTTTTTTTGAAACATATCAAAAAAGAGTATATTTTTTTTACCTACCTTGAGGTAAGATCCATAATACTTGGTGACGTATGGGCTGTCACACTGTGACAGAACCATAATTTCCTGCTGTATATCTTCGATTTCATCTTCCGCCTCTTCGAGATCGATAATCTTGATGGCCACAACCTGCTGGGTCCTGTTGTCGATACCCTTGAAAACTTCACCGAAGCTACCCTTCCCAATTCGTTCCTGTTTGGTAAATATCAGCTCGGGGTCCACCTTCTGTAACAGAGAAATTCAATAGTCTCCGATTACTATCTTAGTCATTCGACATTCCGCATCGTCTTCGCGTTCCTATCCCTCGCGTCATTTCCGTATAAAGCTCCGCGCATTTTTCCGTGACGCAATAATGTAACGGGATATTGAGAAATTTCGAGGCTCCTCAGGCACTCAAGACTTTCTTCTTTGTTAATGTGCGCATGGCCTTCAGAAATTAATAAATGCAGTTCCATAGTAATGCGGTTCTCCTTGGCTCTTTTCTGCGAGATGACACATAATGTCATAATGGTCTTACGATACTAACGTATGAATTGTTGACTTCACTTTCTTTATGTAAAATCTAAATAACTCATGTCTCTCTAATAATCTCTTGCGACGTGATATCTCGCAAATCATGAAATACGAATATGAGCATCATGGATCATTGGTTTCCTAGTCGCGCTTACAGCAAATTATGGTAACAGGATCTCACAGCACGAGCAGTTTGACAAATGAAACGTCCTTCCCTCTAATCCGCTATTTAGACTTGCGCATGAGCATCCTGCATATGTTTCTTCTTCGTGTTTGGAAGCTATTTGCGCTAAGAAACAACGTTACCCTCTGCCGAGACGTTAATAAATTATCGCCATCGCTATTTCGCACTTTCCGTGTCTCGGCAACAAAAAAGTTCCGCGACACTTTTCCGCCTGCTGTTATCTGGAAATATATTCGACGTGTTGAATAGCGAGCCTTTAATCGAAATGGTGGAAATGGGCTTTACGTGATGAAAAAAAGAATTCCTGCTTCACCTTGCTAAGTTGCTTCTTTTTTTAGGATAAGCGTAATTTTGACAATTCGCAATCGTTACTTCTATGATTTTTTGACAATCTCTAGTTAAAAATTTTGATGACCTAAATGTATACGATGATTTCTTTTTTGATTTTTGGAAAGATATTTCCAGTAAAAGGATTAGATTTGATGATTTTATTTTAATGAACACAACAATTAGGTCTGTCCATGTTGCAATTTTTGCACTCAGTGTCTTCTTTGTCTTTCCCTTCAACGTCCAAAGAGAGTAGAGCGAGACAATTTCAACTTCAGTCACAGAAGCTTCAACTATGACAGTAAACTACTTTTCCTTTGCAGTGACGTGCTTACAACTACATTGCATGAACACGATTGCTTCTTGAAAGCGTAAACATGACCTTCGAATGTTGAATCTATGCTGTTTAGAAACATAAACACTATCTCTGGTTTGAATTATCCTGTGAAAAAGCCCCGCTCTACGTACCTTATCTCTATGTATTTATTTCATTTTATGCAAAAATTTTTAAAGATTTTAAGCAAAGCGAAGATCTATTAAAATTCTCTAGCAGGACAGTCAACGATTTCCAGTTAAACGTTAGTCGAAAAGTGACAATCGTATTCATAAAACTTGTCGCGACAGCCAATTAGAAGTGTCAGTAATATCATTGACCACACAATTCAATTGATTGTCACGACAAGCGTTGTGAATGCATTTTATCTATGTTGCGATTTATCTAGACTGGATCTTTAAACTTTCTTTCGCGTTTTGAGAATTATTGCTGTTTACAGAACACAAGACTGGTTTCCGAAAGAAAAACGTCTAAAGACGGCTGTAGATCTAAATAAGCAACAACATGCAAAACGCATTTGCAACACTTGTCGCAAGCAACTAATTAAAAGCGTTAATAATACTATTCACAACTCAAAAAAGGATGATTTTTCAAGAGTTAAAGAAACGAAAAAGATAAAGTGATAATGTTGATAATGTTAAAAATATTTTTTGTCAATTACTTGATTACTTATAATTAATTATTTTCTGTTAAGTTGAAAAATAGTTTTTCCCTCTCTCTGAAAAATTTTTTTGAGTCATGTCACTCTTGAAATTATAGAGCGATAACATTTTTGCTGTTTTTATTTCTTTGTGCTTGCTGCAACGAGAGCACGAAATGGCAAAATAGTCTGAAGAAAATGGCGTGTTGTCGTGAACGCAACGTTTAAAAGTTTTACTGTAATTAAATATTGCATCTTTTATACGACTTCCACGAAGCTATCTAATTTGCCATGTATTTTTAAGATTCTTTCGAAAGCTTCATTTTTTTCTTATAGTTGTACTTTTGTCTTGACTTTAGTTTTAATAGAACAAGACCAGTAAGCCATTTAATTAATTGTAGGTATTTGTAACTTAAGAGGTATGACACTATAATTTTTTCGCTGACAAATTATATAGATAAAGAATCCTTTTTACTTCCACTCGTTGGATAGTTGATAAATGTCGGAAACGCTAATTTGTCGGCACCTGGGCTAATAATGAATATGCACGTGAGCTTTGTGCACGAAGCGTTGACTCTTCATTTTCTCGCGCAATCACACAAAAAGTCGGTAAACTGAAAGCTCATATCATGGCAGCGAGATTAAAGCGAAGCGAAACTTCGAAGGGTAACGGAATAAAAATTCGCGACCGTAGGTAAAATCCGGAAAATTTGCTTTGCAAATTCTCTCATATATCTGACGGTGATGTTTCGTGACTGCTGAAGCGTTTTATCGTCCTGATAGATTTAAAGGTCATTGATTCCCGTCGTCGGATCTCGACTATTTTCATTTCATGCAACTTAGGTCATCGACTTTTCCTCACAAAATTAGTAATTACATAAGTTTGTCGTATGACATACTAAAAATTGCACTATTACTACCCGCTTTTATTACTATTATCAGGCTTCTCCAATTTGAGCTCCGAAGTCAAAACACAAAGTCATCGACGCAAAAAATTCAATTGAATAAGATTTCATGGACTTGTAAAGTGTTGATAAGCGTCGCTCAAATATCTATCAACATTTTATAATCTCATATAATCTTACCAGATTTTTTTATTGATTTTTTTACGTCAATGGCTTTGCGTTTTGACTCCGAAGCTAAATTAGGCAGGCCTGCTATTATTTTAATATTATCACGATTCATTATGTAATAATAACCGGAGATTACCAAAAATTAACATTGCAAATTCGCGGTGGCTATTACACGACAGAATGCAGCCCATCGCTTGTTCTGCCAAGCCATTAATCCGTGTTGTTAACCACATTTGTCGCAAGCGTATTTATCAACATTATTGTACTCGCAATTTACACGAAATATTTGAAGCAATTATGTGAAACACTCGAAAATAGCTTTGGGCTGAATAATTCTGACACGGATTATCGCAATATAATAATATATCAATTAGTGAGAGAAAAAACTTCACTTCCGCAATCGCAAGTTATGAATGTAGTTAGTTACTGTATGTAATCAGATTCATGCTCATCCGAGTAGCGAGGATGAATGAGAATAAGTTAAACGAGAGAACATGCATGATGATCTCGATTCCATGTGCAATACTCGCATCGTCGAGATGCACCGAGTGTGCATCTCTACCTTTTCCGTCGGTCGCTCTTTGGTCTCGTCGTTTGAAATTCGCGACATAGAATTATCTAATTAATGACTGTCGCAAAGAAATCCAACATGTAGACGGCCAAAGGTGGTCACGTTTAAGGGATGCGATGAAGATACTCGCGTCGCATAAATAAGATACGGACGTCCTCTTCTGGTATTAGTAAGCAAAATTGAGATTCAGTTTTTTTATATTCTCGCTTAATTAGAAAATTCTGATTCTTCATCAGAAAGTATTATTTATCATTAATAAGGCTATTCGATTTTATAAATGAGGTCTACACGATATTAAGGACGAGAATTTCCGGGATGTTACATTTACGGCGCCATAATGTGATGCTTGAGATATCCGACAGAGTTTCTCATCTTATTAGATTAGTTTGGGTAGAGCGGCTCGCGCTTTGATGGACACGCCTATTCTAAACTGCATTAGTTACGCCACACTGTATAACGCATATAGATTTGCTGTCGGGTTATCTTCGACCCAGATATGGCCAGCGGATGTGACAAAATTGACGTAGGGTTACCAAGGGCACTCAATTAACGACCGGCTTTATACCATTGTAGACGACTGTCATTCACAAAACCTCATCAAAATTGCGTAATACAATAAATAATATATCATACACACAATAGTAATATGTCAGCGAGTTAACTACGTTATATATGTATAAATTATACAGCACATAGTTGGATTATAGTGCTACAGCAGCTTTTCTTGTCCGAGCATATGTTACACTCGGCATTAATTTTCGATTAATATCACGAGGGATTCGCAAAATTAATACAAAGGCCAAAATTAACGTAGATACTTCATATAAAATTATATCTACTAGGACCATGTATTAATTTTAAATTAAAGTCATAATTGTGAATATAATTTGTAGAATTCCACGTAATGAATAACAGATTAATGAAGAATGATATTTATTCATACAAATGTGACACTGCTGTCACATTTGAGCATATCTGTCTTTTGGAAAAATATTCGCGTTGAATTTTTAACATTAAATCTTCATCATTTACGTACAATGTTCATTAAATATACTCGAATTAAGCTAGATTTCTCTGAAATCCTTTTCCCTTAACGCCGCGCGATGAAGATCCCATTTAAGCGATATCGCTTCGTTGAACAAGCGACTGAAATAATTTGCCAGATAACACGAAGTTTGGTATCGTTCTGACACATCTTAATTAAGAAGTGTAACCACGTCTCAAGAAATTTCGTCTCAGATGTCCTTTTAAGAGACAGGCTCGAATAGACTCGCCGCCTTCCAAGATAAACGTTCCAACTTCATCAGGAAGCTCAAGTCTGTCAGACTACAACGGGATCGCATTAATTCCAAGGAGTTGCGATTGTTCTCCCTCCAGATGGGAACAGTCCGATACCTATTTGCAATAGTCCAACATTTCAATGCAACAACGATCCAATTCAAGTGAATTGGATCGTTGTTTCATTGAATTGTGTATCCTCTTATTTGGAACAAGATATCATAAATAACAAATTGTAAATTAAATTTTTGCTACATTGAAGCAACAAATAGCACCCGTTTGAAAGCAAATGACATCTGTTTATTTTCGATTTTGGAGACAATCACTTCCATATCTCGCTGCGAGTTGGTGAAAACAGTTGCGAGATTGCACTGATTAACTTCACTTTTACAGGAAATTCGCGGAGCTACATTGCGGTCGAATCGAGTTAGAGAAGTAACTCAGAATATCTTTGTGTCTCAAACAGGCTGTTGTATGCCAAAGGAGAATTTCATTATCATATGTTTAAGTTGCTCTTTGAGAATCTGAATGCATAACAAATTATAAAACCTGAATTGCATCTTAAAAACGCAGCGAGCGAAAGTAATATTAAACGCGCGATTTTTTCAATCTACTTTAGTATCGTTAGTTTTCTTACATTTGCGTGACAAAGCCTGCACAAATGGTTTCTCTCGATTATATGTAAATTATGTCGCATTTGATTCTCGTATATGCGAAACAAATCAAGTCACTGCGTGATTACCGTGTTGGAAAATTTGCTCTATTCAATTCAATTGAATATACATTCAGAAACTAGCTAAAACACACGCACAAGCCGCAATAGTATTTGTATGAAGAAAGTTATGCAGGATTAAATATGAATTAGTAATGGCACACAAACTCTTTGGTCAAATTGTATCAAAACTATTTGTGCTTTCTCTCACGCGAAGTAAATGCATTCATCAGCCTATATTCTCGTTGCAATTTGAATGAGTAAAAGTAGACAACAGGCACGCGGATAATCCGCTATAAATCGGAAACCATCGAGCGATATATTTGGCGTTACTTTTTTTCGTTTCACTCAACAACCGAATGGAAAATTATGATCACTCGCCCATCTCTCACGTACGCGATGCGATGCGGTGCGATGCGATGCGATGCATGAATGGCAAGAGGCGGGTGCAGGCTGACGCAGCGAGTGTTCTAGGGTCAATCAACACAGTCAATATTGACAATAATAAAGCGAGCGGACAAAAGCACGCTCTGGCAATCCGGAATTGGAATGATACGCGACGATCCGACGATTCGGGACATCCGTATCGCGGATTCTCGAATGTATAGAACGTCACAAAAATTTGAGAGAAATCTATCACTGTCGAATCTCTCTCTTTCTATAAAATAAATAAACGAATCAAGATCCTTTCTGATCGCGTTTTAATTTATATAATCTAATTATTCTCCGACATAGTGTCAATTAAAAATAATATTTTAAGATACTCATTAGCATCTTATTAAATTACTTGTCAATTTAATTTGTGATATCAATTTAATTTGTGATTTATGTGTTTTAGTTTCAATTCGTTCCAAAACCGATCGATAATCGGAATACAGTTTGTTACTGAATTGTAAGATTCACGCAAAAAATATTATTAAGATCCGAATCAATTAAGATCCACTTTGACCAAATATGGTCTTTCGCTTGTATTAAACATTTCTCAATTTTCACTTATTCTATCACTCTTTCAACTCCATTGTCTCTTGTCAAAGACATAGTGATCTCTTTTGCACATATCCATTATATAGAATATATAGTTTTTAACATCCTATTAAAAGATTTCGAAGAAATCTGCCTATTAGAAGAAGTTGTAATGGCAAAATACTCTCGGTGACTTTGAGAAATGATAAAATATGATATATAGTGAGAAAAATTTGATTAAAAATCAATCAGAAAATTCAGATCATATCAGAATTTTGTTTATATCAACCAGAATTATAAATAGATTTAATCCAAATTCCAATTAATGCAACCACCAAATTCTTTTTCCAATGTATGTATTTTGGGTAGATCTTTAGCATAGAGAATAATCATGCAACTCTTTATGGCACACATTTACTGCTGTCAATTAAATTAAATTAAAAAGATTAAGATATAAAATAAAGCTTTAACGAATAAAATCTCTCTGCGATCCATCGGCATTTAAAGGACAATATTTCTCGGGATTTTCTCGGTGCATTCGCATCTCATTTGCGGAGTTCGTTGGAGAACGCAAACTGCCAAGTATACGTCCGAGTGTTTTCCAGATAATTTTCCCTCGTTTAACAATAGAGCGAGTACGTGAAGCTCGAGGATCGCGTCGCCGCCCTCGAATGTCGTTTAAACTTTAATTTCGGCGACTCTCCTTCTCTCGACCGATGAATTACTCTCGTCGTAAACGAGGTCGAACGGCGACACGTGGCATGCGGTGACGTACGCTCGTTGAACTATTTTCGAAATTTCTAGCTTAATTGCACCACAAATTACGTCGTCATCGTGAAGTTAGAACAACAATGAACGAATAAACGTTAAAACGCATCTTTACGACTGATACTGCCACAGACATTCTTACGACCTCTCAATTCTTCTTTTTTTTGTTTCATTTCTTCTCTCTCTCTCTCTCTCTCTCTCTCTCTCTCTCTTCCAACAGCTGCAGTGCAGGAAGTTCGCATGAATATTCATTTAATTAAAACCGAATGACCGAGCCGCCGTTATTATAACCCAGTATACGGTACGCTTTCGCATGCTCCGGAGACGACGCCATATTATGTAGCATAATATGCAACCGCCCAGTTAATAATGCCCCAATAGATTTACCGTCTTCTCATCGCTCACGATCTTACCCGTGCTGTCCCTGGAGTCCTCGTTTCCGAGATTTTAATTCCTACGGTCTGTCGAAGACGAGAAGAGCGCCGGCAATTAAAATTGCTCATCGACACTCATCGCAAGATCCCAGTCAAAAAGTGCGAGTATAGCGGCGCTATAACCTTCTTTGTATATACTTTGATACCAGGAGCAGATTTAAACGTTAAACGCGCAAAAAGGATAACGAATGCGCGCTTCCGCCGGGCATGTAACGCGCGAATTTTGCATACTCCGGGCATAACTTCTCCGAACTAACGCCTCGCGTATTTACATTTATAATTTTTTGCCTATCCGCACACTCGGGGCAGCGATCAAAATGCAAATGCTTTATCGATTGCAGCTCTTTTTTACGGTCCGTTGGAAGAGAGATTAAAAAATACTAATGTATGTTGGTCTTATAATCATTATATTCATGCTTGTTAATTTTTAATAATTTTCCATTTTTATAATTATTATTCTATGCTAAAAATGTACATGCACAACAAACATACGACAATTAGGATAAATAGGCAAATCAATACGGTTTCATATTTATTATAATTTATGTTATGTCGACATGACCTTTAGCAAATATTAGACAGCATACTAAATTGTTTCTTCCGATGGATGGAATTTAAATAAATTTATACTAAATGTTTTTAAGTAATGAGTTAAATTGAATATATCCAAGGTTTCATAATAAGGTTTGGCGAGGTTTACTTGATATATTAATGAAAGAACTTATATCTTACGTACATGTTTTGAAACAGATAACACTACTTTGTTAACCTGAGAGTAATCCTCCATATCGAATGTTTGCGAAATCTAACATAATTTGAAGGAATTTGCTGATGAAGATTCCAAAGAGAATCGAAACATTCAAGATTTTAAGACGAATAAAGATGACATCAACACGGATGAATTAACAAGATTATTCGTAAATTATTTATTGCGCACCTCCATTCGCACTGACTTTCATTAGCCATAATATAATTTTATATTAGTCGATATTAAAAAATACAATACAAAATAATTCAATAATATCATTTTTCCTTTTTTTTAACAAAACAATTAACTCTTAATACACACCTTTGGGTCTTTCGTGCCCTATGCATTTCTTTTCTTTGAAATACTAAGAGCACCTGGTTAAATACTGGTTTCTTTTCTATTTCTAAAAAAAGTTTGGTACATCCAGAGAACAAGTTTTGTGCGTTGAAAACCTCAATTCATATCCTTTATACTTTTTTAACTAGCATAACTAACTCCAAAGTTTACCTCTGAGTCACAAATGACCTAAAGTGTGTACATTTTTTATAATTAAAAATTTTTTATTTTTTTTTATTTTCAACTAATTCTCATTTGTGTTGCGGGAATATTTCGCGAATTATTAAAAAAAGAATTCAACCCTTGGACAACATATTAGTCCTTATAATAATCACGTTTTTTGCACCCATGTTAAATATTATCTGTAATGTTATAAACATTTTCCTAACAAATTATAATATATTTTTTTAACACAATAGCAATAATAAAATGCATTGTTTAAAATGTAAATGCAATATATTTTCAATTTATAGTAATAATTATCATTCATATTAAAAAACCTTTTCAAGTTACTCAATAGCTTAATTTTTTGAACAGTCGACACAAACTATTTTTTTTGTTCTTTAGAATATCTATTTTAAGATATTGAATCATGTGCTTCCTTTAAACATTTTTGTTTCAGAGTTTTACATTTTTATATGAAACAGCGCGTTTTTCTTATTTTGTTATTATAATTATATTTATTAATCATATCAATTTATATACAATTTGTTATGAATATACAACTGTAAATAATATTTCTAAAGATGTCAAAATAAACGTAAAAATCGTTGAATAATTTTTATATATTTGTAAAAGTGATGAAAATTAATCCAGAACACGAATGATTGAACGTGTGTAGTAAGGTGTGTACTAAGAGTTAATGATTATACGTTTCAAATCAAATTTGGTTAAAAATAATTTATGTGAAAGTTGATATCAGACTGTGTTGTAGTTATCGAGAAATAAGATAATCGATTCAATCTCATGATGAAATGCATTTTGTTATGCCTTTGTTGTGTATTTTCGATTAGAAGCAGTCGGGAGTAAAAACGGCGCTACACCGAAATTGTCTGACCTGCTGCACCTATAGACGGCTTTGTGATGCCGTGAATCGAACGTAGAATTACTCGATCATGGTTTGCTGATATAATAGTGATAACGCGATCATTGAAGTTCGAATAATGCGTTTCCCCCGATCGCGCGTTTAATCGTGCGGAGTTGAACGGACGCGTGGAATTCGAATCCATTGCGCAATTTCTTGATCGTGAAATGCCATTCTGCCGCTGATACCAGATAATGAGAAACCGCATGGCACGCAAGGTGCGCGTTATAAATCGTTTCGCCGGCACGAAAGCGATAGGAGAGCTGAAAAGTTCGACGAGCGAAGTGCTTCTAGCATCCCGTTGAAATTATCACGTAGAATTTAACTCGAAGGACTATATATCAATCTGACTGTGCTATAGTCTACGAACGTAAATAAGAAGTCGTGGTACCGCAGACGAGTTTCTTCAGAAAAATTACTGGAAACTCCGTAATGTAACCATACAATGCGAATAATGTAAACCTCTTTGTTTGCGACACTCTCGTCACGGTAGACACGTTTTTATCGCGGTAAAAAACGCAGATGCGACACATACTTATAATTAACCAAGCTTTTTATCACCTATGATGTTTCAAAGCGTTGCGATGACTGATTTTTATCCGAATGATAAATGATGATTGACTACATTGAAATGTGTTAAGTCACGATTACTACTTTTTGTCTGGTGTTGTGTTGAAGACTCTCCTGCCGAGGATTGATTATCATTACCAAAATTGTTACTTTCCTGTACCCTTTTTTTTTCGAAAAGAAAATTATCAATTCTTCTATCGAAGATTTCTTTTTCGAAATGGAGGAAAATTTACGCGCACATTTATCAATGACAATGCCAGCAACATAAAGTCTTCATCGATATTTTTATTAAGAATTCTGATAGACAAATTTAAATCTACAAAAAAAAAATAAGTAAAATACAATCCGATTTGTGTGAAAGTAAAAACATTATTAAAGCTTTGACAAATATAAGACAAATATATATAATCCATAATAATAAAGAAATTTGCTGCATTCCTCGAATATTCCTATTGCTAACAGAAGAGTTAAATCATGTTGCCGACAGAAGATTTAAAAAAGATTAAAATTTAGAATATTGTAGCCTGAGATTTTCTCCGTCTGCCGGAGAATTGGAGATTTAAAAAAGCAAGAAGTCGAAAACCGGAAAAGTGGTAATCGTAATGGCAACATTTACTCTTAACGCTGAGTCTCGTGGAGGCTTTATCGTGATAACGATTAGTTTGTTTGGACATTGTAGCTCGTCGTTTTATCTAAAATAGCGAGCTTATCAGAAGCGAAATTAAATAAATTTTACATTCGAGACAATACCGATGGTACATCGCTATCGCATCGCTATCGTGAATTGAAAGGGTTTTCGATGTTATTGTCGGTGAGAGGCTGCGATGGTACGACGCGAGTTATGCATATTGTACACACCCGTGACCGTTTATTTATATATGCACGAAGGATCGCACGTATAGAATGCAGGAACCATTGCGCGCGTGAAGGCACAGGACGAGTTAAACATTACTGCATCCTTCAGAATAGGACATTACGCGCCGCACATTCTGCTGGGTGCAATTTATATTCGACGTCATAAACATAAAGCGCGGTTGCCTTCGAGGTTGTTTATGGGTCGACAAAAGCGGAATCGACGAGAACGCACCTATGTGTATAGGAAAAATAAGTCGCATGAATAAATTGTCTCGAATGAATTGTTTTCGTGCACGTACGATTACGAAAGTTTTGATTCGATTCCGCGAGTCTTTTGGTATAAAGTACCGCAACCGAGTAAAATGCAGTCGTTCGCATATTGTTGAACGGACAATTGAGCGCGCGTACGTTTTCGCAAGATTGCACTTAACGCATTGCAATTATTTTTGTAAATTAAATATTGCAAATATTTTTGTAGTCGATGTAATGCGAGAGCAATATCGAAGAAAGTAGCTTAGTGTAAATTGCTGCTGTACGTGAAACAGAAGAGAATGTTAACCTTACGTTTTAATGTTAAATCTATCGTAATACAATAAACAATCAAGCTTATTGCAAGAGCGAATCAAAAACTAGTTCACTGTTTTCCATTACTTTAACTTTAGAATTTATTTTCTTCATTTTTACAAAATGTGAGTTAGCCTAGAAATTCTTAAGTAAGAAATGAACGCCATCCTATATATATATATATATAGAGAGAGAGAGAGAGAGAGCAAACCAAATGCTTTTAACTTCCATTAGCAATAAAGATTTTCAAGAAACAAAGCAAATTTTATAAAAATCTGAAAAATTCTTGTATTAAAGCTTTAACAGTGAGTTTTTACTATCATAGAAGTTCGATTGTATTTTTTTTTCATTTTTTACAAATTTAAATTTATCTATCAAAACTCACAATCAAAATATTAATGTTAAAGATTTCAGTTACGGAGGATTAAGATAGAATAAGATAGATATTCTCTCATATATATATATATATGCATATATTCTTCTATCTTAAGCATCGTCCTGTAAATGTGACAAATAAATCAAAGGTTGTCTAAAGATGTTTATATAAGTATTTAATCTGTTACTAAGAAATCTCTAGGTTAATCCACTGTTGCAGTAGTCTATTATTAAGTAATGTAATGCAAAATGCGTAATAATGAGAAAAACTCAACTGTTAACGATTCAACATCTGCAATTCTCGTTGAAAGATATTGTTCCTGTTGAATATTATTTATGTCTCCTTGCGTTATTAAATCGAAGACAAGTTAACAAGAGAGCGGCGATTTAACGATCTCCACTATAGAGCAATGTAAGCAAACAAAAGCAAACACAGCACCGATTATTCGACGGTAAATGGATATTTCGTTTCGATCGCATCGTGCTTTCTTAAATGCATGCAAGTCCGCACGTGTGAGGCGATATGGTGAGAGTGTCGACCTTGCACTGGCCTCGGCCGAAAGAAGAGAGAAGAAAAAGAAAAAGAAAGAAAGAAAAGAGTCTTCGCGCGAGATCTTGCGGTCCACGAGAATCCTGTTACACCGGTATTTCCATGCTGCACCAAAGCACTCTCGCACTGCAGCCGTGCAATTCTCTCTTGTCCGCATCTTACTTCATTATGATCATTGCTCTGCGATGCGCACGACGTCAACGAAATCAACCCAAGTGATATATATTCTCCAATTGAAGAATATTTCAATCCAAGTGGTAATATCTCTTTTATTTTAATCCAAGATTTAAAAATATATTGTAACATAAAAAACTTGGCTGCTAAAACAAATATATTGTAACATTCATAAGCATATTCCTAAGTAATACTTAATTGTCAAGATGACGTCTTGACTGAGAAACTTGATAAAAAAGTTTCACTAAATTTTATGTCAATTTAACGTTACTGTGGCACTGCGTGTTACTTGGATATTAACCTTTAAGTGAGTAGGTAGGTGGAGTAGCAAAGCACCTCAGGCATAGTTTTCTTACAAACTTCTTGCTCTGAAAAAGGAAAATACAATAAAAAGTATTTCCCAGATGTCGAAAAGTTTTAAAGTTTATTATTTCCACATTCTTCTGTCATAAAGATATAACTAATGTATGTTGAACTATGACGTAAAATATCAGTAAAAAATATAATTATAAAAATAAAAGCTTTGGACTTATTAATGTATCTTTAGACCACCTAGTTAAAGATTAAAGAGATAGCAATGCCAAGGCATAGTTTTTCATGTTAAATATTTTTGAATTATTTATGTTAAATATCTTGTTATCTTATTGCATTGCTTTGCGATGTTCATGAAATATTTCGAAAAAGAAATGATTTATCTGATAAATTTATTATGCGTTGCGTAAATGTTATGTCCAAACAGAGAGTACAAAGTATTAATGCGAAATAAATTGCGATTTTTTAATTAGGAGTTATGCCTCTTTCAAGTTTAGCAACTTTACGAAACTTCCTGCGATCGACTTGACTTGCTTCCCAATTTAAAAATCATCGAATAATAAAATATGTTTTCGCTGAATTTTGATGTTAGTGAAGTCAGTCATAAGAAAATTAATTTTCAACAAATTTTTTTATTATCTGTCTCAAATGTTTCTTCCGACCGCCAATCGATTGACTTTTTTCGACCTCCATCTCATCCGTCTCGAAACATTCGAGCGACCGAAATGCGACACCTCAACCACTTTCCTTTCCACTATCGACGTAGCTCAGGTTTCAGGCTCGAGTTAAGAGCTAGCTTGTCTGAAACTCAGACTTTGCGGACGGAACTGGTCTCTCGAATCCCACCCGTCGCAGATCTTCACGTGTATTCCCTTCGCGAGACGATACGTGTTTGCGTCTGTCTCGAAGTTTTATCCACGACTAGCAGACCACCAGAGACTCTTTCTAAGATTTTTTTGAAAGTCGGGGAGAATGGCAAGCATCTTTTTTCTTTCCTTTTTCCATGGTATTAGCCACGTTGGCACTCAATACAAAAGTTCGTTATTAAACTAAATATTATTAAAATAAATATCGTTGATATTGTATTTAAAACATACACAAGGAATAATAAACGATTAGAAAATCATATATGTGAATAAATAAGAGTTTAAAGCCTATAACAGTCGAAGCTGGATTTTAGATACTTAAATAATTTGCATGTGAATTTATATATCAAATATAATGTAGTTATTTGAATTGCGCGCTGAATTGATTTTTTCGATTTATAAACGCAATTAAATTACTATAGTAATATCAACAAATTAAATTGACAAGCAATTTAATAATTTGACTACTCAATCAGGCATCCTATTAAAGAGATGTTAATATACTTTAAATAAATTTTAAATAAACTTTAAATATACATAAGGAAATATCAACGATGTAAAAATTGCATGTTTTTTTTTCACAATTTAAACATGATCAGAGAGCGATGCGGAGGACAATTTCAACAGCGAAACTGTTGACTACCCGAATCATTTATTGCACGAACGCGAGTACAAATATTTTCCGTGGAATACACTGCAACGCCATAGTGTTGGGAATTTTTAGTAGCCAGACAGACACGTGTTTATTACGCATCAGTGTCACGGAATATGCATGAGCAAGCAACGCTATATTCCCGACACCCATCAAATGTTTTACAAATGGATTATCACGTATTGTACATAGATATTGCCTATTGTCTACCAGTTTTCATCAACGGGTCAATTTCAACTTATAATTGAATTGTAAAATGGACCTATCAATATGCCAAATATAGACACATCGATAATAGCTGATCACGGACAGACTGTCATATAGCATATAAAAAAGAGAAAATGCAGGGTCATCATTTTCGCAACGATAAATCTGGGAAAATGGCAAGAAACGTTGAACTAATTAATGAGAAAATTAATTTCTCATACTAACGCGGAATACGCCATGCAAAAAACTGCAGGTTCTTATCCTAACCTCGTGATAAGTATCGGAAAAACGGCGAGAATGTGTCGGATTAATTTTAATCAGGAAATTAATTTTCAATTCTATCATGGGATTTGCGAAAAATCCAATTTCCTCGATGTAATACTGAATCAAAGACACATTTCCGATATTTCCGTACGGATATTTGTAGACTGTAAGAATTAGATATTTTACGAGATGCTCTTCTGGATATTAACAACACATAATTCTCTACATTCCTTTTTCTTTCTCCGCCTAGAGGGCGGAGATCGTTCGTTTTTTCCGGACCATTGCCAATCGACTTAGCAAGTGAATTAAGAAAATTCGCGTTACGAAACCTCTAAGTAAAATATTAAAGCGTTAGTTAACTTCCAATAAGTTCTCGAACCTTCGTGAGACTTTCGCGTTTTCCATTATTAAAGGTTCCCAACCAACAAGCCAGTGATATTCTACGAACTTTTGATATTAAAATACTTGAATGTCCGGATCGTATCAAATGGAATATTGAACCTTTTAATCTCAAGATTCCCACGAAATGCTGGATATTTGGATCTTCAAATGTTTTCGACGCTGAACTTTTAACATCGATTGTAGAACCGTAAATCTGAAGTACTGTATTCGTGAAATATCTATTGTTCCCTCTCATGTCTGCTACACAATTGACTATAAATTCCAGATGCGCTTTACAAGCAGATATACTCAGTAAATCGCTTTTCAATTCATCCCTTATATCCGGGGCGATATCCGTAACAGCGGGTTGCAGTTGCAGTCGCGGCGATCTGGAATCCATTCTCTAAATCGTACTACAGGGACGTTCTTGAGAGGTTCTTCGACTCGCTGAAGAGATTACGGGGAAGGAGGGGGAGTGCTTCAGTTACTATCGGACGAAGTTCCGTTTTCTAAGACCTCGGGGGAGAAGATATTCGCGCTACACCACACCAAACACAATAAGAATTTATATCGATCATATATAGCCATACACGATATACATATAATATTTACAGCTGCACGAATTTTGTATTAAAAAGATATATATATATATATATATATATATATATCAGATATT
>NW_012130075.1:124985-130180 GCF_000143395.1 Atta cephalotes
TATATATATATATATATATATATATATATCAGGATATTCAAAAGTTCCATTAAGACATATATTATACACCACAATCACATTTTCATTAATGATCAATAATCAGTATTAATAATCATCACGCATATGAATATATGAATGATTATGAAAACGGATTCAATAATTATCTTATATGAAACTTGACGCTGTTAAAATATCGTTCAGATATTGTGAAACAATATCCGCAATACTACATGTGACACATAAAGTAATTAATAGACTTCGATATTAAACATATTTATAGCAATGTGAAAGTCAATGTGAAAGTCGAATTATTAACAAGTAAAAATAGATATCAAAGAAGAATGTTAACCTAATTCTTTAAATAACATTTAGTTATTTTTCACTTCCATGTGTATCATCTTTCAATTCATTCAGCAATGTAACTCGTAAATGCAGATCCCTTTCGATCGACATCCCTTTCTGCTCGTCCCTTTTACCCTTTCAAGCGATTTCAGAATTGTGCTGCAAGAAAGTATTCCTGAATCGCGGCTTTCTGGGCCGGTTCCAAGAAAACTCTCTCTACAAACTCCTAAGTTGGCGTACTCTACGTCTCACTACCGGAATGTTCCCGATTTCGTGATGTTCTTTTTCCTTTTATGCGTCCAATAAAGTACTGCATAACTACTGACCGCGAAGAGATAACGATCCGAAGTTGAATAGTTCCCATCATTCGCTAAAGTGCGGTTTATACAACACAGTTCACATTCACATAAAAAAAAAAACAAAAAAAACAGATGATTTCTTTCAGACTCTCCATCTCTTTATATTCATCATCTATCAACACTTCTAGATACAATCTGGATCTCAATCTGTAGACCCCGCTTACGTCCGAAAGATTTATGAATTATTTGTCATCATCTTTTTTTCAAGAGACTTTTTTTAGATAAACTCCGTTCTCAAGAGAATCCGAAATTGAAGGACATCTCCTTGGAGAGAGCCTGCGGGAATTTTGAACTCACCGAGGGTGTGGTATTCCGATGGGTAACCGATCTGGGAACTGGCAGGGATGTGTTCTTAGTATTGGCCGGACCTCCGTTGCAAGGCCTCTGGCCAGTGTCTCGTCGGGAAGGCGGTGGGGGTGGCGGCAATGACATGGGTCGGCCGCCACTCCTAGTCGGATGCTGCGGCACAGCCTGGAATTGGGTCCAGGACTGGCGCGGTAAATATCCCGTCGTTACATAGCCGCCCGATATGAACTGTGCTGAGCCGTTCAGATGCGGCGGCGTCATTACCGCCGTTTGCTGCGCTGTTTGTCCACCGTTTCGCATCTTTCGCACGCCGCTGGGCTCGTCCTTGATTCTCAACTCTGCTGCAGATGACACCGATGCTGATTGCTTGAGAGAGAGGAAGCTACGTCAACGCGTTGCACGTCCAATCGCAATGGTCCTTGGCACAACGCGCGTACCTCTCATCATCGAAACGCGCGCACATTTGTGTTTCGTCACTGAATACTTTCAAGTTTCTGGAGATTCGAATCTTGTTTTTATTAAAGAAATATGTCTTTCGAAGCTTTTAACTTTTAAAGTTTATTTGATTTATCTGTAATTAGAAAGATTTTAAGAAATCATTTAAAATAATACAAACATTTATTTTGTTCTCTTATAATTCGGATAAAAATTAATTTTGCAAAAACATGTTTAGTGGATCGGAATATGGATTTGAAATAATATTTTAATTTGAGTGAATCTTTTTCCGAGAAGAAGATCAGAATGTTAGCACATCTACAGACTTATATAAGATAAAAACGCTTCTATTATAATTCGCAGATGCTTTCCGACAAAGCTATTGTTCCGTTAGTCCTTTTTTTTCTTTTTGCGCTTCCTATCGCATCCATTTTGTCGTTCTTCGTTATATAACGTTAAGCTACCGGGGCAGAACAAAGTGGTAAAGGACGCGACTGTATCAGCAAGAAGTTCCAAGGATAGTTCGATAAAAATGTAGCGGTACAAAAAGGGTATCCAATGCGAGAGAGAGAGAGAGAGAGAGAGAGAGAGAAAGAAGAAAAAAGAGAATCGAGCAGTCGTCCTCGTTGTATTGCGGCTTTTTCCGCGAATGAAGCTCCAGAACATGGGCTGCTCTCGAGAGCCTCTCCGTAAACGAAATCGATTTCACGGACGTTTTCGAGAGTTCGAGCAACACGGTCGATGTTAACGGAACAAGAAGTGTACCTCCTCGATTTTTATTGCTGGTGATGCAACATTTTGTTTGATTGCAAAAAAACTCGATAGCTGCAAAAATTCTCGTATCTCTGGAAAGGTTTTAGTGCAAAATTATGTCGTAAATCATAAAACTGCACCCAACTAATATTATCGTAACTCAACCTGGATTACACGGAGCTGAAGATGTCGCAATCGGATTAACTGACGCCTCGAGAAAGTGTTACAAGTTCAGTGCCAAACGTGAAATGTTCTTTCTCGTAAAAATAGAAAACATCAATCGCGACAACAATCTGGGTCAATCCGAGGAAGTGGGGGGAGGAAGTTAAGATTGATTGGGTGTAGGCGCGATCAGATTAAATTTCGGCTTTGCGATGGCACGTGGTTGGAATATCGATTGGTAAAGAGCCGCGACGAAAGAATTCTCGGTCATAACAAGAATAAATTATATGAACTAGTTTTGATAGCTTTACTTCTCGTAGACAAGACGAAGAAAGGACGACAAAAAAAAGTAACGAGTCTTGAAAGAGGATATCATATCTCTTGAATCTTTAATCGTATCTTTAAATCTTGTATTTTCTCTTTCTGGCTCGAGAATCATTATTCATATTCACATTGGTGATCGCTTCGTGATCTTTTGTATCAGTGCCATTGGTAAGAAGAAGAGAAAAAGAGTGTGATCGTGTCGAGGATCAACGTCGACAAAGGGAATAAATGGATCGTTTGGCCGATATATCGATTGCGAAGAGAGAAAAATAGACGGCTATCGTGACTCGTTTCTCGCAATCACACGGGCGCGATCCGACACGCTTGAATAATTTTCAGGGTGGCAGCTTCCGCCGGAAAGTCCGCGTGCCCACCATCACCCTAGAAGATCGGGTTCGCTGCACTATCGATACCTGATGCGGCATTAAATCGCCGAGTTGGACGGTGATTAACTTGTGGCTGGCGCAGATACTCTCGAACAAGCGGAAGCGAAACCGGCCACGACTCGGCCTTTCCGCTTTATAACCGCGGGAATGTCTAGAAATTCGCTCCGCGTTATTCATTCATTCTTTTTCACGCTTTTTTAATCACGTTTATGACACGCGTAACACACATCCGCGTTAACCAGATTTCACAACAAATCTTACATAAATGCATCGCATGCTCAGCGCACATATATTTATTTTATTACTATTAAATACTATGTAATGATTGGTCGGAGTATCCCACAGCTATCGAACTTCGAAAGACTAGAAAGTTTAACCTGGTGTTATAACGATTAAAAGATTAAAATTAATTTGTATGAATTTTTTTAACAAAGGTTTATAATTGAGTGGGTCCAAGAAATCTGCTATCAGCTTTCTATCAGCTGGAGGATTAACAATAAAGTTATATAGATGAATAAAATATAGATATGTACCTTTCTTCTACTTGAACTCGGAATTGAACTGTAATGTCGCATGTATTTGTAGATTTGTGTCACTGTATGATGCGTCATAAACGTGGCTACTTGAAACAAAACGTGAACAAACGGCGTTTTGCGAAGGATGAATCGCTTGAAGTACGAACGTATTGTTTGCTCATTTTCAAGTAGACTCTCGTTTTCGGTCACCGTCTTGGCCTTTGTCCTCACCGTGATCAGTGAAAACGTGAGAATATATGTATCAGATACAAAAGAAGAATTCATTACATCGCGCGGGCATAATTGAACCGTTTATTTATGTTGCTTTTAGATCAATCGTTGATGATCGCACTTGTATACTAATGTACTAAGATTCTTTTATATTCGAAATTGTTTGAATAAATCGTATAATATTAATTCTAAAAACAGTTAACTCATGATAAATTAAATTGAAATTAAAGTTTCGAGTATTAATAATGCGAACGTAAGTATATAATAATTATGATTATTGGAGAAATTCGAAATTCAACAAATCATTTTTCATCTATTCATGAACCTTTTAATAATCTAAAATTCACATTCCTCTTTAAATTTATATTACATGTTTTTTTTTAACATAATTATTTACGTTTTTGACACTCCAACAGTGTATCTCAATTTTCACCGTTCTCTTTGATAATTTACAATTAAATAAGATCAATAATATTCTATTGATGAAGATTCCTTAGAACATTTAGATAAAAATAAATGCAATTTCTTTTTAAATTGTAAAAAAATTTACACTAAAAATAATAATGTATAAATAGCATTTACACAATTATCGAATTTATAAGGTTAGAGTATCCTTATGTAGTGACCACATTTTCTTAAACAAAATAAAGGACAATAAATCTGAAAATTTTAGGATTCTGTTCTCACATATTTTCAAATTTGTGAGAATTTGTCAGAATTTGTGCACTATAACATTTTTTTATTGCATAGTATAATCACACAAATTGAGATAACGCGCAATTTTCTGATAGTTCGAAACTGGTTCGATTATATTAGAACAAATTTGATCTAAAATAATAAAAGGTTTGAAATACAATAATAAAAAATGAAAACAACTCTAATTTGAATAAATTCAATTAAAAAATTAAGAAATATAATTAACAAAAACAAATTATATTTGTATGCATGAAACTATAAAATATTCAAAAATAAAAATATTCAATAAATAAAAGAGCAGAAAAACCACATGCAGGATGTTGTTAGCGAAAGTCACATATTAAAACATAATTGTTAAAAAATAATAAAAACATAAACGTTTCGGTCAAGATATAGTTATTTTCAGTATGTAAAATATGCGGAATTATTATAATTTGAAAAATATTTTCCGTAAAAATTTGCTCATTAATACAATATTAGACATTGGAAATTTAATTAGAAAAGAATTTCCCGTAATATCAAAATAAAGGATAGTAAAGAACAATAGTGAAAAATAAAAGACAAAATTGAGTTTTGAAAAAACAAATAAATCTAAGGAACAACACAATTAGCTAAACTAAAGGATTGCTCTTTACAATAAAGAACAAAGAAAAAATATGAACTGAGAAAAAATAATAGTTAATTTT